>NC_056682.1:47135183-47327683 GCF_018350215.1 Panthera leo
CACTTAACCGACTGAACCACCCAGGTGACCCATGGGTGGATATATCTTTTTGAATTAGTGCTTTTGTTTTCTTTGAATGAATACCCAGTAGTGGAATTACTGGATTATGTGGTATTCCTATTTTTAATTTTTGGTGGGAACTTCCATACTGTTTTCCACGCTGGTTACACCAATTTACATTCCCAGCAGTTCAGAAGAGTTGCCTTTTCTCCCCATTCACATCAATCCTTGTTATTTCTTGTCTTTTTGATACCAGCCATTCTGACAGGTGTGAGGTGATATCTCACTGTGGTTTTGATCTGCATTTCCCTGATGAGTAGTGATTTTGAGCACCTTTTCATGTGTCTGTTGGCCAACTGACATTTCAAAAAATGTCTGTTCACATCCTCTGCCCATTTTAATTGGATTGTTTTTTCTTGGTGTTCAGTTGTATCAGTTCTTTACATATTTTAGATATTAACCCCATATTGGATATATCATTTGCAAATATCTTCTCCCAGTCACGAGGCTGCCTTTGTTTTGCTGATGGTTTCCTTTGCTGTGCACAAACTTTTTTTCTTGGTGTAGTTCCAATAGTTTATTTTTGCTTTTGTTGCCCTTGCCTGACATATTCATAAATATATGGCTAAGGGCAATGTCCAAGAGATTACTGTCTATGTTTTCTTTTAGGAATTTTATGTTTTTAGGTCTCATATGTAGGTCTTTAATCCATTTTGAATTTATTTTTGTGTATGGTGTAAGAAAGTGGCCCAGTTTCCATCTTTTGCCTGTTGCTGTCTGGTTTTCCCAGCAGCATTTGTTGAAAAGACTCTTTTTCCCTATTGTATATTCTAATTATTTTTACTGAAGTATAATTAACAGTGTTATATTAGTTTCAGCTGTACAACATATTGACCTGACAATTCTATACATTACTCAACATTCACCATAAGTGTAGTCATAATCTATTGCCATATAATTACAATATTATTGACTATATTCCTTATGCTATACTTTTTTTCATCTTGTGATTTATTTATGGTATAACTGGAAGTTTGTTCCCTTTATATATTTTATCCACACCTCCCCCCAACTTTGGCAACCATTAGTTCTCTGTATTGGAAGAGTCTTGTTTGCTCATTTTTTTTTCTTACATTCCACATACAAGTGAAATCATACGGTATTTGTCTTTCTCTGTCTGACTTCTTTCGCTTAGCATAATATCTTCTGGTTTTTAAATCATTTTCCCTAACATGATAACTGGCTTGGAGGGGTGCTAAGTATGTGTATTTTTGGATGACTGAAGTGAATAGATAATAAAAAAAAGACTTAAAATATAAACTTGGTGAATTTGAACAGAATGGATGAGGGTGGTGGGTGTTATTTGTGTTACTGTTTGATATCTGAGAAGCTTCTTCAGAGTAAGGGTATGGTGGTGAGTGAGTACCCATTCATTGTGCCTTGGACTTCATCTGGATACCAATTTTTACCCTCCCCTACTACAGCTGCAACACTTATGAGTCATTTCTACTCCATTTACCCAATCACCCACACCAATTTTTTTTCAGTCCATTAGGAGTCTGAGTCAGATAATTGGGTGGCTGAAAGTCTTAGGGCTGAAATTCCTATTAGGAAGATAAACCAGGAGAGAAAATTCAAGCACCTGCTTTTCAAATAATAATTACATAATTTTTGAAGACTTAGGGTCTGTTCAGTAGTAAGAAACTATTTAGGAAATCATATTAGAGGCCTTACTTGTGCATAAAAGAAAGGTGATGATGGCGATAAGAGGCACAATAAACTGCTAGAAGAACTCTATTACTATATTTTTGGGAAAAGTATAATTGACCATTGGCAGGACTGACATTTAAATCACATTTTCTCTTCCATTCACTTACATTCTTTAAATCCAGCTTGCTGCTCATTGAATTGAAATACTGTACTATCTAACCTTGTTACTTTACTGAAATTCACCTGGTGGTTAAATATTTTCGATGCCTTTAACATTCTTTAACAAGTGTAATTAAATGATGCTTAACCTTTGACACAACATTTTCTTTGCTTTTAAGAATTAAGATAGGCCAATGTACTTAATGTAGTTGTGGTCACAGAATAGAATAACAAAAGCAACAGGAAAGGCTCAAAAGAGGTAACGTTAGTGTTGGGGGGAAGGACTCATCAGGTAAAGTTTTTATGCCAACTGCCCTCTTTCTTTCTTTTTGGTCTTTGTATAAACTAAATTTTCATAGACTTGCCATTTTACATCAAACAGCAACCAGAATATATGTACTATACCACCAAAAATATCTCTACAGTGTGTTTTTCTTTTTTAGGGGGTGGTGGTGACGGGATGGTGGCAAAGAAAGTCTATGTGAAGAGCGGTGAAACATCAATGGTAGCACTAGGTGAATGCTGATGAGAAACAGATATATCAGACAAGTAAGTCAATGGGAAAGTCATGATTAGCACCACAAGGATATTGGAACTTCCAGCTGTGACAGAGAGCTTTCTTAATTCCTGGGTTCACTGCCCACTAGAAAATATGTTTTCACAACTAACCAATCCATCAATCATTCATCTACTCATTGTGCTGGATGTTATGTAGAATCAACCACAAATCAAGCATAAAATACTACCTATCTACTAAGAGCTTATGGCTTTTCTAGGAAGGCAAGACATGATGGAAATTTTCTCCAAAGAGGAAGTAAAAATATCTGGCTGTTTATTTTTTATTTTTATTTTTTTAATATTTTGCGGTCTATGGAGTATTCTGGAAAAGAAGTGGGGTAGAAGAGTTCACTGAAAGTGGGTAGGAAGTTGGGTTCAAAAGCTTGGATGACTGAGATTAAAAAAAAAGCTCCAGGAAGAAACAGGGGGGCGGTTGGAAGATGGCAGCATAGGAGGACGCTGGGCTCACCGCGCGTCCTGCTGATCACTTAGATTCCACCTACGCCTGCCTAAATAACCCAGAAAACCGCCAGAGGATTAGCAGAACGGAGTCTCCGGAGCCAAGCGCAGACGAGAGCCCCACGGAAGAGGGTAGGAAGGGCAGCAAGGCGGTGCACGCTCCACGGACTGGCGGGAGGGAGCCGGGGCGGAGGGGCAGCCTGCTGGCCAAGCAGAGCCCCCGAGTCTGGCTGGCAAAAGCAGAGGGGCCGGACGGAGTGTGTTCCGACAGCAAGCACGACTTAGCGTCTGGGAGGTCATAAGTTAACAGCTCTGCTCGGAAAGCGGGAAGGCTGGAGGACAAAGGGAGGGAGAGCTGCTGAGCCCCCGGATGACAGAGCTCAGTTTGGTGGGGAACAAAGGCGCTCGCCAGCGCCATCTCCCTCACCCATCCCCCAGCCAAAATCCCCAAGGGAACCAGTTCCTGCCAGGGAACTTGCTCGCTCCTCCGTGCAAACACCCAACTCTGTGCTTCTGCGGAGCCAAACCTCCGGCAGCAGATTTGACTCCCTCCCGCTGCCACAGGGCCCCTCCTGAAGTGGATCACCTAAGGAGAAGCTAAGCCTACCCCTCCTGCCCCCGTGCACCTTGCCTACCCACCCCAGCTAATACGCCAGATCCCCAGCACCACAAGCCTGGCAGTGTGCAAGTAGCCCAGATGGGCCACCCCACCCCACAGTGAATCCCGCCCCTAGGAGAGGGGAAGAGAAGGCACACACCAGTCTGACTGTGGCCCCAGCAGTGGGCTGGGGGCAGACATCAGGGCTGACTGCGGCCCCGCCCACCAACTCCAGTTATACACCACAGCACAGGGGAAGTGCCCTGCAGGTCCCCACCACTCCAGGGACTCTCCAAAATGACCAAACGGAAGAATTCCCCTCAGAAAAATCTCCAGGAAATAACAACAGCTAATGAACTGATCAAAAAGGATTTAAATAATATAACAGAAAGTGAATTTAGAATAATAGTCATAAAATTAATCGCTGGGCTTAAAAACAGTATACAGGACAGCAGAGAATCTCTTGCTACAGAGATCAAGGGACTAAGGAACAGTCACAAGGAGCTGAAAAATGCTTTAAATGAAATGCAAAACAAAATGGAAACAACGACGGCTCGGATTGAAGAGGCAGAGGAGAGAATAGGTGAACTAGAAGATAAAGTTATGGAAAAAGAGGAAGCTGAGAAAAAGAGAGATAAAAAAATCCAGTAGTATGAGGGGAAACTTAGAGAACTAAGCGATACACTAAAAAGAAATAATATACGCATAATTGGTATCCCAGAGGAGAAAGAGAGAGGGAAAGGTGCTGAAGGGGTACTTGAAGAAATTATAGCTGAGAACTTCCCTGAACTGGGGAAGGAAAAAGGCATTGAAATCCAAGAGGCACAGAGAACTCCCTTCAGACGTAACTTGAATCGATCTTCTGCACGACATATCATAGTGAAACTGGCAAAATACAAGGACAAAGAGAAAATTCTGAAAGCAGCAAGGGATATACGTGCCCTCACATATAAAGGGAGACCTATAAGACCCGTGACTGATCTCTCTTTTGAAACTTGGCAGGTCAGAAAGGATTGGCACGAGATCTTCAGTGTGCTAAACAGAAAAAACATGCAGCCGAGAATCCTTTATCCAGCAAGTCTGTCATTTAGAATAGAAGGAGAGATAAAGGTCTTCCCAAACAAACAAAAACTGAAGGAATTTGTCACCACGAAACCAGCACTACAAGAGATCCTAAGGGGGATCCTGTGAGACAAAGTACCAGAGACATCACTACAAGCATAAAACATACAGACATCACAATGACTCTAAACCCGTATCTTTCTATAATAACACTGAATGTAAATGGATTAAATGCGCCAACTAAAAGACACAGGGTATCAGAATGGATAAAAAAACAAGACCCATCTATTTGCTGTCTACAAGAGACTCATTTTAGATCTGAGGACACCTTTAGATTGAGAGTGAGGGGATGGAGAACTATTTACCATGCTCCTGGAAGCCAAAAGAAAGCTGGAGTAGCCATACTTATATCAGACAAACTAGACTTTAAATTAAAGGCTGTAACAAGAGATGAAGAAGGGCATTATATAATAATCACAGGGTCTATCCACCAGGAAGAGCTAACAATTATAAATGTCTATGCGCCGAATACCGGAGCCCCCAGATATATAAAACAATTACTCATAAACATAAGCAACCTTATTGATAAGAATGTGGTAATTGCAGGGGACTTTAACACTCCACTTACAGAAATGGATAGATCATCTAGACACACGGTCAATAAAGAAACAAGGGCCCTGAATGATACATTGGATCAGATGGACTTGACAGATATATTTAGAACTCTGCATCCCAAAGCAACAGAATATACTTTCTTCTCGAGTGCACATGGAACATTCTCCGAGATGGATCATATACTGGGTCACAAAACAGCCCTTCATAAGTTTACAAAAATTGAAATTATACCATGCATACTTTCAGACCACAATGCTATGAAGCTTGAAATCAACCACAGGAAAAAGTCTGGAAAACCTCCAAAAGCATGGAGGTTAAAGAACACCCTAGTAAAGAATGAGTGTGTCAACTAGGCAATTAGAGAAGAAATTTAAAAATATATGGAAACAAACGAAAATGAAAATACAACAATCCAGACGCTTTGGGATGCAGCGAAGGCAGTCCTGAGAGGAAAATACATCGCAATCCAGGCCTATCTCAAGAAACAAGAAAAATCCCAAATACAAAATCTAACAGCACACCTAAAGGAAATAGAAGCAGAACAGCAAAAGCAGCCTAAACCCAGCAGAAGAAGAGAAATAATAAAGATCAGAGCAGAAATAAACAATATAGAATCTAAAAAAACTGTAGAGCAGATCAACGAAACCAAGAGTTGGTTTTTTGAAAAAATAAACAAAATTGACAAACCTCTAGCCAGGCTTCTCAAAAAGAAAAGGGAGATGACCCAAATAGATAAAATCATGAATGAAAATGGAATGATTACAACCAATCCCTCAGAGATACAAACAATTATCAGGGAATACTATGAAAAATTATATGCCAACAAATTGGACAACCTGGAAGAAATGGACAAATTCCTAGACACCCACACGCTTCCAAAACTCAATCAGGAGGAAATAGAAAGCTTGAACAGACCCATAACCAGC
This sequence comes from Panthera leo, assembly GCF_018350215.1. NCBI lineage: Eukaryota > Metazoa > Chordata > Mammalia > Carnivora > Felidae > Panthera > Panthera leo. Next base: position 47,141,271 of record NC_056682.1, read on the forward strand.
GAAGAAATTGAATCGGTTATCAAAAATCTCCCAACAAATAAGAGTCCAGGACCAGATGGCTTCCCAGGGGAGTTCTACCAGACATTTAAAGCAGAGATAATACCTATCCTCCTCAAGCTATTCCAAGAAATAGAAAGGGAAGGAAAACTTCCAGACTCATTCTATGAAGCCAGTATTACTTTGATTCCTAAACCAGACAGAGACCCAGTAAAAAAAGAGAACTACAGGCCAATATCCCTGATGAATATGGATGCAAAAATTCTCAGTAAGATACTAGCAAATGGAATTCAACAGCATATAAAAAGAATTATTCACCGTGATCAAGTGGGATTCATTCCTGGGATGCAGGGCTGGTTCAACATTCGCAAATCAATCAACGTGATACATCACATTAATAAAAAAAAAAGAGAAGAACCATATGATCCTGTCAATCAATGCAGAAAAGGCCTTTGACAAAATCCAGCACCCTTTCTTAATAAAAACCCTTGAGAAAGTCGGGATAGAAGGAACATACTTAAAGATCATAAAAGCCATTTATGAAAAGCCCACAGCTAACATCATCCTCAATGGGGAAAAACTGAGAGCTTTTTCCCTGAGATCAGGAACACGACAGGGATGCCCACTGTCACCGCTGTTGTTTAACATAGTGTTGGAAGTTCTAGCATCAGCAATCAGACAACAAAAGGAAATCAAAGGCATCAAAATTGGCAAAGATGAAGTCAAGCTTTCACTTTTTGCAGATGACATGATACTATACATGGAAAATCCGATAGACTCCACCAAAATCTGCTAGGACTAATATATGAATTCAGCAAAGTTGCAGGATACAAAATCAATGTACAGAAATCAGTTGCATTCTTATACACTAACAATGAAGCAACAGAAAGACAAATAAAGAAACTGATCCCATTCACAATTGCACCAAGAAGCATAAAATACCTAGGAATAAATCTAACCAAAGATGTAAAAGGTCTGTATGCTGAAAACTATAGAAAGTTTATGAAGGTAATTGAAGAAGATATAAAGAAATGGAAAGACATTCCCTGCGCATGGATTGGAAGAATAAATATTGTCAAAATGTCAATACTACCCAAAGCTATCTACACATTCAATGCAATCCCAATCAAATTTGCACCAGCATTCTTCTTGAAACTAGAACAAGCAATCCTAAAATTCATATGGAACCACAAAAGGCCCCGAATAGCCAAAGTAATTTTGAAGAAGAAGACCAAAGCAGGAGGCATCACAATCCCAGACTTTAGCCTCTACTACAAAGCTGTCATCATCAATTCAGCATGGTATTGGCACAAAAACAGACACATAGACCAATGGAATAGAATAGAAACCCCAGAACTAGACCCACAAACGTATGGCCAACTCATCTTTGACAAAGCAGGAAAGAACATCCAATGGAAAAAAGACAGTCTCTTTAACAAACGGTGCTGGAAGAACTGGACAGCAACATGCAGAAGGTTAAAACTAGACCACTTTCTCACACCATTCACAAAAATAAACTCGAAATGGATAAAGGACCTGAATGTGAGACAGGAAACCATCAAAACCCTAGAGGAGAAAACAGGAAAAGACCTCTCTGACCTCAGCCGTAGCAATCTCTTACTCGACACATCCCCAAAGGCAAGGGAATTAAAAGCAAAAATGAATTACTGGGACCTTATGAAGATAAAAAGTTTCTGCACAGCAAAGGAAACAACCAACAAAACTACAAGGCAACCAATGGAATGGGAAAAGATATTTGCAAATGACATATCGGACAAAGGGCTAGTATCCAAAATCTATAAAAAGCTCGCCAAACTCCACACCCAAAAAACAAATAACCTAGTGAAGAAATGGGCAGAAAACATGAATAGACACTTCTCTAAAGAAGACATCCGGATGGGCAACAGGCACATGAAAAGATGCTCAACGTCGCTTATCAGGGAAATACAAATCAAAACCACACTCAGATATCACCTCACGCCAGTCAGAGTGGCCAAAATGAACAAATCAGGAGACTATAGATGCTGGAGAGGATGTGGAAAAACGGGAACCCTCTTGCACTGTTGGTGGGAATGCAAATTGGTGCAGCCGCTCTGGAAAGCAATGTGGAGGTTCCTCAGAAAATTAAAAATAGACCTACCCTATGACCCAGCAATAGCACTGCTAGGAATTTACCCCAGGGACACAGGAGTACTGATGCATAGGGGCACTTGTACCCCAATGTTTATAGCAGCACTCTCAACAATAGCCAAATTATGGAAAGAGCCTAGATGTCCATCAACTGATGAATGGATAAAGAAATTGTGGTTTATATACACAATGGAATACTACGTGGCAATGAGAAAGAATGAAATATGGCCCTTTGTAGCAATGTGGATGGAACTGGAGAGTGTGATGCTAAGTGAAATAAGCCATACAGAGAAAGACAGATACCATATGGTTTCACTCTTATGTGGATCCTGAGAAACTTAACAGAAACCCAGGGAGGAGGGGAAGGAAAAAAAAAAAAAAGAGGTTAGAGTGGGAGAGGGCCAAAGCATAAGAGACTGTTAAAAGGTGAGAACAAACTGAGGGTTGTTGGGGGGTGGGAGGGAGGGGAGGGTGGGTGATGGGTATTGAGGAGGGCACCTTTTGGGATGAGCACTGGGTGTTGTATGGAAACCAATTTGACAATAAACTTCATATATTGAAAAAAAAAAAAAAAAAGCTCCAGAGAAACATTTGATACTCAAGGGACACATACAAGAGGGAAACAGTGACCACTCTCTTTTCCCCTTGGAGTTTCTCTGTGAAGCTGTCACCTAATAATGATTAGAATGTTATTAGTAACAATAATGTAATTGTCACAACCTAATTAGCTGGCTAATATCAAATAAGATTACACATTTAAAAATGTTTCTGATTACGACTGACTTGAACCTCCATTTGACAGTAGGGCAGAATTGTCTGTGAAACGAAGGATGCTTACTCTGCATCACGGTAAAACAATGGAGGATATAATAAGTCTGCGGGAGGGCTGCTTCACTGATGTGGCTTATACTCTAAGTAATCAGTGTAGTATTGGTCCAACCAATCTACAGCTATCTGAAGCTATCTTGTTCACTGGTATGATGATGTTCTTTCTGTTCCAAACACTTGTAGAAGCCTCAGTGGTTTTCAATAGGAAAAATCCATTTGCCCATTGATTTTCTTTAGCTTGCCTTCTTGTCCAAAGCTCATCCAATGACTGTAATTGGCCTTCAGCCTACATAAAAAAATCTGATCACAGTTTCTTTTCCTGGGTCAGTAGGTGACTACGACTCTTACATTTATATAACGATAGGATTCTACTTGAGTTATTCTTCCTTGATCGAAGTACAGTTAAAGGTAACATGTGATCTCCATTTGGACAACTTTCAGTGACAACTTGTCTTGAAAATAGAAATATAATATGCAAACACTGTAGTCTTTAGCTGTGATTTATTGAATGCCCACTATATACTGACCTTGAAGTGGGCCGTATCTCATTTAACGTGTGATCCCTATCTGTAGACACAGGCCACAAAACTATTAAAATAACTTTCCAAATAGAACTGTAATTTCCAATTACAATCTTTCTGATTTCAAACAGTATGTTCTTTCCTCCATGTCAGAATCCTTCATACTGATAGTACACTAAATACAGTTGGAATTTCTGCCCTAGCATACAGATCAGTGACAAGACTATTTCTTAATGTGAATATTTAGAGTGTAGGCCATTAAAATATTTTCTAAAAGACAGCATAGTTCTTTACCAATTTTAGAAGAAAGAATATACTGGATAGAGCTGGATAATTAGTGCTGGGAAGTATTTAGGACTAACATGGCACACACCCTCAAAAATATATCTGTAAAAAAATCAATATACACAAATGTAGAAAGGTCCTAAAAGATTCACTGATTTGGTAAGCATTGAATAAATGTCCACTGTGTGCCAGACACTGAAAGAGATGCCAAGGATATAAAGGCATGATCCTTGTTCTCAAAAAAACAAACACAAACAACCCCCCACCCCCAGTATAATGGCTAAAGTGAGTCTTTGAATCATCTCAGCAAAGAAAGAAAATGACAATTTGAGATGACCAACTATCTTGGCAGACAGGACCTACACACGGGACAGTTTATTATAATTACTAAAAGATTAGAAAAAAATAACACCCTTCTAGAAAATGTTTCATACTTTCTCCTCTCTCTTAAATGCTCTCAGCTTATAGCTTATTTACTAATGCTTCTGAGTAAATCTAAATAATCAGAATAAAATTTCCACAATGTCCTGTCACTTCACTTACCATACTAGGTACTCCTAACATTAGAATTCATCTCATCTCCCCAAGGACATCACTATGGTAATTTACCCTCACCCAAAGTCACTAATAATTTTATTTTTTCTTTAATTTTTAAATTTATTTTTGTTTATTTTTTTTATTTTCTGAGAGAGAGGAGGGGCAGAGAGAGAGGGAGACAGAGGATCCAAAGCAGGCTCTCTGCCGCCAGTAGAAAGCCTGATGCGGGGCACAAACCCCCAAACCGCGCTATCGTGATGTGAGCCAAAGTCTGACACTTAACTGACTGAACCACCCAGGTGCCCTTTTCTTTACTTTTTTACAGAATTAATTATTTTAGAGTAATTTTAGATTCACCCGAAAATTGAGATAAAGGTACAGAAATTTCCCATAGATTCCCTGGCCCCTTCCCCATACCAACATCATTCTCCAGAGTGGTGCATTCATTAAACTGATTGACCTATGTTGACATATAATTACCCAAACTCTACAGTTGGTGTTACTCTTGGTGTTGTATATTCTATGGATTTTGACAAATATTATAATGATGTGTATCATTATTATAATACTTTTTAGAGTATTTTCTCTCTCCTAAAAATCTATGTTGTATCTATTCATCCTTCCTCCACCCCAACCTTTGGCAACAACTGACTTTTTACTGTCTTCACGGTTTTGTCTTTTCCAGAAGGTTGTATTTTTTGGGTTATATACAGAAGGTAGGCTTATCAGATTGGCTCCTTTCATTTAGTAATATGCATTTATATTTCCTTCAGTGAAAGGTAAGGACAATCCACCTTATTTGGGGAACTTGAATAGAGGGATAATTGAAAGTAGTGCTAATTATTTCCTAATTTCCCACCCATATATCAAGGGTAGAATTATCATATAGACATTCTGTTCTTGTGAAGTATGTATCTTACAGCAAATGTGATGCTTGTTAAAAGCTTCTTCTGAATCTGACATGATTTTATTATGTGCAGAGCCAAGTCTTTAGGGCTCTATCTGAACAGGGTGGAAATAATGATACTCCCACAAGCTCTAGTGTATAACTATGGCTTTGCTGCCATATTTGGCTCTTAGCAGTCCCCACATACATACACACAAAGCTTCTAGCTTATTCTTCCACTCTAAGGTACTTCAGAAATAAGAACTTACCTTCTCTTTGGCTTATGTCCTCTGAAGTAGAGATATAATTTCACTGAGGATTAAATAAGTTTTATTTTTCTCTCTAACTCGAGTTAGCCAGTAGAAATTTACTCTCAGAACAGTCAACATACCATTTTTACCATTTCTTCTATTCCAGGAGTAAAGCTGATGTTGGATATTAGGATATTGTTATTGTAAATGTCCCTGGCTTTATATTTTGTATCTTCATTCTCAAGTTCAAGCATGTCAATAGTACTTTAAATTTTTACTTGCTATTTCCAAATTACTATGTCATCATTTACCAGGTGTTATTGAGGCTATGAACTATTTAAGAAAATTATCTTTTTTTTTTGGTTCACCCACAAAGCCTAATCAAATTTTAATATCTAACAAATAATATTCAGTGTTTAATGAATCCCAGATTAAAACACTACAATCTTGCTTACAAAATGATAAACATTAACCAATAGCATTTCTCTATATCTCTCTAAGAAGCCACAGAACCTTCCTGTGAGTCTTTGTAAAAGTAAGGTGTTGGCTTCAATATGGAGCAAATCTTAGGTTTGTGGACTAGTCTCCCACAGTGGTACACCCCCCCCCCCCCCGCCCTTAGACACATGTGATGAAGAAACTTATTTCATTTTGAGGCAAGAACAAACCAACAAAATTGAGGCGAGAGAGAGAGAGAGAGAAGTTATAATTTGGTATGAGTCCTAGACATACATGTCGAGGAAGAAATAAAGCATTTAAGTGTAACAGAGTGACTGCACCTTCCAAGGGGCCCAGATTCCCAGGTCTGACTGAATCTTTGAAAATGGACTCCATTTATTTACTGAATTTCACTTTGGAAGTGAAAACAAACAAAGCTTGCATGTCCTTTCTTGATTCTAGTACTTTCATCAGGACTGGGCTTGCTTGGGCTGTATCTCATGAAAGGGATTTCACTGGTCCACTTTACCAACAGGAGTCAACACTCCTAATCATCATTTCACTTAATCTAGTTCATTAAGCATTCAAGGCAATCAGAAGTTTAAATTACACAGAACAAACACCAGTGACTGGTGTACATGTAATAGGAGGAGGAGGTGTCCCTGGAGGGCAGAGAGTGGCAGGGCTGGTAATTTTGTGAATTGTATCATTAATAAAATATATTTTATTCTATTTGATGCTGACTTTAGGAAGGTTCCTGTGTGATGATTACATTTTTAAGCAGGCAATTTTTTTTATGGCTTTACCCAAGGCTAAAGGGAAATCTAATACAAAATTCAGGAAGACTTCGCTGAAATGCCCATTAAAATTTTATTTGTGTCCTTTTAGGAGTTTTTAAGAGCTGTAAATTCAAAGCTGCCCATGACAGAAAAAATGTAACTTTAACAATTGCATAACTCATGGAGAACCTACCAAAGTACGACAGTAAGCTTTTATTTTCCTGGTTAATAATATTTAAAGAAAATTTATGTTTAGGATGAGATAACTATCTTATTGGCAATTAGATTTTTTCAAGTTAATTGAAAGACAAATTTACTTATATCATCTTTTTACATATCACAAGCCTTCAAGAGTGCTTTGCCGTTAATTAATTATGAAGTCCTTAACCTGTGTAATTATAGTTTTAGTGACATCACCCCCTTCTATTTTTATGAATTATATAGAAAACTGTGTTCTACAACATATGAAAGAAGATAAACTTGGCATCATTCAGAGAAAGTACTGCCTCTATCTCCTAGCATACAATAGATCCTAAGGACTAATTGAAAGAAAAAGGATAGAAATGGGACAGCTTCCCTGTGTTTCTAGAAGCTTCATAATGCAAAATTACCATTTTAATTTCAATCAACCATCAAACTGTCACACATCAGTTTATATTTCTCAAGCCAACATTTAATGAGCTCCTTCTGTTTGAAAGACCCTACTCTGGGCACTATATACAAAGTTGACTAAGACAGGATCTCTGACCAAGCGTTTGTAATCTATAGAAGAAATAAACAACATTTGTTCACAAATATCCCTAACATCCCATACAAAGCAAGCCAAAGGCAAAACTCAGGAGGACCTCCTGGTAGAAAGGCAGCCCTGGGTCAGATGTTAGTGTGATGGCTAAGGGTATGGGTTCTAGAATCAGAACACCTGGGTTTAAATACTAAAATCACCAATATGTTATTTGATAATTATCATCTCTTGCTTTAGTTTCCTTGCCTGAAAAACTGGGAAAACCAATGTTACCTCAAAGGATTGTTGTGAAGATAAAAAGAGATACTATGTATATAGCTCTTAATCTAGAGGCTGACACATTATAAATCCTCAATACATAAGGGTTATTCTAATTATTCAACATTTAAAATTGCTCATTACTCATACTTGAGATCCATTTTCCATTGGTTGGAAAAATTAATACTTGGCCATAAATGCATATTTGTTTTAAATGTGTGAATGGAACAAGCAAAAATCTATCCACAAATAGAACTGAGTGAGGGGGAAACAAAAAATAGATACACGTAGCCCAGTGGGAGGTGTTAAGTTCCATAATGAAAAATAAAGAAGGGAGTTAGAGATGTTGAAAGATTCCAGTTATAAATAAGATAATCATGGCGGACCTCACTGATAATACATTTAAGTAAGAATCTGAATGAGGAAAACAAGGCACACCACTATCTGAGGAAGATATTCCAGGAAATAGGAACACTGTATCAAAAAGTCCAGCAGAATAAACAGAGGTGGTAAGAGATAAGATTTGAGAAGTAATGGATGAGGGTGATTGTGTAGGACCTTCTAGGCTCTTGAAAGATTTCTGACCTTTACCTTAAGTTGGGAGGAAAGCCATTAGAGGGTTTGGAGCAGAGAAGTAACATGATGTAGATGGCTTGACTGCATATTGGGGTTTGGCAAAGAGAAAAAATGGAGACAAGTTATAAAAGTATGTCAATAATTCAGGGAAGATCAAATGGCTGCTTTGGCAGGGGGCTTATATTGTGGTGGAGACAAGAGGTTTTCCCAACCAATACTCTGACAGATTTTCCTAAGGTGCCTGAGGCGCACACTTGCCACCAATGGAAATGGAGACTGTGAGTGGAGTATGTGTACAGGGGAAGCTCATATGCTCGGCTAGGGATGGGTTACATTTGAAATGCCTATTTACCGATGGGTGTGCTGAGTGCAACAATTGGGAGTTGGAATTACAAGTCTGGAATTCAGAGAGACAAAGCTGGCATACAAATTTGGGAGACATCAGCATACAGTTGCTATTTAAAGGTAGCATGAAATCATGTAATGAGGAGAATAAATACAAAAGGGTAGAGGTCCAAAGAGTGAGTCCTAGATTACCTAGAAGGCAAGGAGATGAGGGAAAACCAGATGAAGAGACTGAGAAGCAGAGGCCAGAGAAGGAAAAGGCAAAAGAGAGTATGATATCCTTCCAGTCAAACAAAGGAAATATTTTCAAGAGGAAGGAGTGATTGCTTATGCAAAGTATTAGTGTTGCATCAAGTAACGTAACTGAGAATTATTCATCAGACCTACCAACATGGAGGGCTTGTACGAATCTGATACGAGCAATTTCAGAAGAGTATTGCAGGCAAAAAGCTCTCCTGGGTGGGGGGCGGGGACACTGGGGAAATGGGAGGAACCTAACTGCAGTGAGAATGTCTCTTTAAACAAGTTTTCTTGGAAAGGGGAAGAGAGAAATGATTTCTGAAAGGGATGCCGAGTTAAGAGAATGGCAGCATGAGTGGCTGTGAGTGGGAAAGATGCACTAAAACAGGAAGTTATGAATTATGGTTTCTGGGTTCAGGTAAGAAGCTTGGCAGTTGCCACTCCTTCCTGGTAACAAGTAAAAATCTGAACAGACCGAAAAATCAGCAACTTTTCTAGGACCCATAAAAGAGGAAGACACAGGACAACCACTGCCCCCAATATTGGAGAGACAGGCAAATACAGAGAATAACAATTTACTGGAGCAGAGACTCACGTGGAAACTGCTGCAGGGAACAAGTGCCAGGGCAGAGAAACCTTGAACTGTAATTGAACTACTGGAGGCGTAGTATGCATAATTCTGAGAGTTAAAAACTCTAGCAGGGACCTAATCATAGGGAGGCCCCCCAAATACTGTGAAATTTACCTCCAGGAACTCAACTAGATTCCCATGGTAAATAATAAAGAAAAATACCCTTCAAGCGTCTGGCAGGGAGAAGGGAAAAGGAACCATTTTGAAATAATGAGAGCACTCTGTCCTTCCTAACAAGGTCTACCCTCAAGAGAAACTAATTAACCAGAACCTAATCTGCTGGTGTTTTATCAGGGCCTAATTGACCTGCGGGAAGGGAAATACCCAACTCCAGCCCACTCTAGCCATCTTCTTCTACCTAAGAGGAGAGTAAATAAACTGAGAAACATGTGTGAATTTCACAGTCCAGACTCCCAGCCTCACAAAAAGGCTGAGATCTAACCATTGAACTACACAGAGCTTTTTCTCCCCTCACACCTCACCACCACATGACTAAAGGCCTACTGAACTGCAGTTTCTTTTATTCAGTACCGCATGTCTGGCTACCAAAAAAAAGAAAAAAAATTGAAGACATATCCAAATGCAGAAAAACACAGTTTGAAGAGACAGAACAATCCTGAGAACTAGACATGGTATGGATGTTTGAATTATTAGATGAGGAATTTGAAACAACCATGATCAATATGATACGGGCTCAGGTGGATAAAATAGACAGATGCAGGAACCAATGGGCAACGTGTGCAGAGATACAGAAATTCTAAGAACCAAAAAGAAATGCTAAAGATGAAAAAAAAATACTGTAACAGAAATAACGAATACCTTTCAAAGGCTTAGAAATGGATAGAGCTGAAGAGAGACTCTCTGAGCTTGAAGATATCTCAGTTGGAACTTCAAAAACTGAAAAGCAAAGAGAACAAGGACTAAAAACCAAACCAGACAATACAGTATATCCAAGGACTGTGTGACAACTACAAAAGGTGGGACATACACACATGGGAACATAAAAAGGAGAAGGAAGAGAGACAGGAACAGAAGAAATGTTTCAATCACTAATGACTGACAAATACCCCAGATTAATGTTAGACATTGAACCAGAGATACAGGACACTGAGAGTAGGATAAATGCTAAATGCAAAACAAAACAAAACAAAACAAAATAAAGTAAAACAAAACACCACCACAAGTGCCAATAACAATTCCCCCAAATTCTACACTAAGAATATAATTTTCAAATTACCAAAAAAAACCAAAAAACAAAAACAACAAATAAAAAATGCCAAAGGGAAGAAAACACACCTTACTTATAGAAAAACAAAGATAAATACATCTGAATTCTCCTCAGAAACTATGCAAGCAAGAGGAGAGTGGGGTAAAATATTAAAAATAGTAAGAGGAAAAAAAGCACCAACCTAAAATTCTGTATCCTACAAATATCCTTTAAAAGTGAAGAAGAAAAGAAGATTTTCTCAGACCAACAAATGAGGGAATTTGTTGTTAGTAGAATTGCCTTGAAAGAAATGTTAAAAGTACTTTATGTATACAAGATATGTAAAGTATATAAAACTTGGATCTACACACAAAAAAGAAGAACATGAAAGAAGGATTAAGGGATTAAAAGATTAAGGGTAAAAAAAAACCCTTATTTTTCTTATTCTTAATTGATCTAATAGGTAAGTTTGTTCAAAATAACAAGAGTAGCAACATACTCCATGTGTACTTATGTATGCATCATATCTATATATTCGTATATATAAGTGAAATAAATGACAATGAACAGGGTGGGAAAAAAGAATTAGGATTATTTTGGTATTATAGGGTACTTACACTACCTGTAAAGTGGTATAGTGTTTTGTTTTTGTTTTTGTTTTTTTTTTTTTGAGAGAGAGAGAGAGAGAGAGAGAGGGAGTGAGGGTACAAGTAAGCAAGGGACAGAGAGAGAGACAGAGAGAGAATCCCACGAGGGGCAGTCGGGGGGAGAGAGAGACAGACAGAGAGACAGAGAGAGAGAGAGAGAGAGAGAAGTAGGGCTCACCTGAAGTGGGGGGCTTCTGTTTACCTGAAGTGGGGTTTGTGCTCACCCAATTTGGGACTCAAACTCATGAACCATGAGATCATGACCTGAGCTGAAGTCAGATGTTCAACAACTGAGCCACCCAGGCACCCTAGCTGTTTTTATTAATTAAATTAAATTAAATTAAATTAAATTAAATTAAATTAAATTAAATTAAATTAAATTCCAATACAGTTAACATAGAGTGTTTTATTAGTTTTAGGTGTACAATATAGTGATTCAACAATTCCATATATTTCTGGTGCTCATCAGGAAAAGTGCACTCCTTAATCCCCATCAGCTATTTCACTGAACCCCCTCCCCACCCCCTCCCCTCTGGTAACCATCAGTTTGTTCTCTATTGTTAAGACTCTGTTTCTTGGTTTATCCCCTCTCTCTTTCTTCTTTTTTTCCACTTTGCTCTTTTGTTTTGTTTCTTAAATTCTACATATGAATCAGATCATATGACATTTGTCTCTGAAATGAGAAAGCTTAGTTAGCATAACATTCTCTAGCTCCATCCATGTTGTGAATGGCAAGATTTCATTCCTTTTTATGGCTGAATAATAATGTACATACATACACATACATACACCACCTCTTCTTATCCATTCATCTGGTATAGTGTTATTTGAAATTGGATTTGAATTGCTTGTGATGTGCATTGTAAACTCTAATGCAACTATTTAAAAAAAGTTAAAAAAAGGAACCATAATTGATATGCTAACTGAAAGGAGAGAAAATGGAAACATAAAATATTCAATCAAAACCATTGAAGGCAGAAAAAGAGTGAAAGGCAGGAACAAAGAACATGGACAACAAATAGAAAACAGTAACAAATATAGTAGATATTAATCCAACAATATTAATAATCATTGTGAACATCAATGGTCTAAATACACCACTTAAAAGATAGGGATTGTCATATAACAGGTCAAATTTTCCAACAAGTCTTTTTTTAATAATTAAAAAAAATTTTTAATGTTTATTTTTTGAGAGAGAGAGAGTGTGAGAGAGCGGGGGAGGGGCAGAGAGAGCAGGAGACACAAAATCTGAAGCAGGCTTTAGCCTCCGAGCTGTCAGCACAGAGCCCCATGTGGGGCTTTAACTCAGGAACCATGAAATCATGACCTAAGCCGAAGTAGAATGCCCAAAGGACTGAGCCACCCAGGTGCTCCCAATTTTCCAACGATTCTTAACACGTATGTACCTAACACTAGAACATCCAACTACATGTAGAAAAACTAATAGAACTGCAAAGACAAATAGGTAAATTCTTTACTCTAATTGGAGACTTCAATATTGTTCTATTTGAAATAGACAAATCCAGCAGCCAGATAATTAGTTAAGAGATAGTTGAACTCAACACACCAGTAATCCACTGGATATGACATTTATATACTGCTTTCGCCAACAATACACATCTTTTCCAGTTCATATGGAACATTCACCAATGTAGACCACATTACAGGCCATGAAACACACCTTAACAAATCTGAGAGAATAGAAATCACACAATACCTGCTCTCAATTCACAAAAAAATTAAATTAGAAATCAGTAACAGAAAGATATCTGAAAATTCCCCCAAATATGTGGAGATTAAACAACACACTTTTTTTTATTATTTCCAAACGTTTTTTTTTCAATATATGAAATTTATTGTCAAATTGGTTTCCATGCAACACCCAGTGCTCATCCCAAAAGGTGCCCTCCTCAATACCCATCACCCACCCTCCCCTCCCTCCCACCCCCCATCAACCCTCAGTTTGTTCTCAGTTTTTAACAGTCTCTTATGCTTTGGCCCTCTCCCACTCTAACCTCTTTTTTTTTTTTTTTCCCTTCCCCTCCTCCCTGGGTTTCTGTTAAGTTTCTCAGGATCCACATAAGAGTCAAAATATATGGTATCTGTCTTTCTCTGTATGGCTTATTTCACTTAGCATCACACTCTCCAGTTCCATCCACGTTGCTACAGAGGGCCATATTTCGTTCTTTCTCATTGCCATGTAGTACTCCATTGTGTATATAAACCACAATTTCTTTATCCATTCATCAGTTGATGGACATTTAGGCTCTTTCCATAATTTGGCTATTGTTGAGAGTGGTGCTATAAACATTGGGGTACAAGTGCCCCTATGCATCAGTACTCCTGTATCCCTTGGGTAAATTCCTAGCAGTGCTATTGCTGGGTCATAGGGTAGGTCTATTTTTAATTTTCTGAGGAACCTCCACACTGCTTTCCAGAGTGGCTGCTCCAATTTGCATTCTCACCAACAGTGCAAGAGAGTTCCCATTTCTCCACATCCTCTCCAGCATCTATAGTCTCCTGATTTGTTCATTTTGGCCACTCTGACTGGCATGAGGTGATATCTGAGTGTGGTTTTGATTTGTATTTCCCTGATAAGGAGTGACGCTGAGCATCTTTTCATGTGCCTGTTGGCCATCCGGATGTCTTTAGAGAAGTGTCTATTCATGTTTTCTGCCCATTTCTTCACTGGGTTATTTGTTTTTCGGGTGTGGAGTTTGGTGAGCTCTTTATAGATTTTGGATACTAGCCCTTTGTCCGATATAAACAACACACTTTTAAGTAACACAAAGAATCAAGAGAAATGCTTAAAATATTTTAATTTTTTAATGTTTACTTATTTTTAGAGAGAGAGACAGGGCATGAGCAGAGGAGGAGCAGAGAGAATGGAAGACCCAGAATCCAAAGCAGGCTCCAGGCTCTGAGCTATCAGTACAGAGCCCAATGCGGGGCTCAAACTAACAAACTGCGAGATCATGACCTGAGCCAAAGTCAGACGCTTAACTGAGCCACCCCTAAAATATTTTGAACGAAAGCACAACTTACCAAAACTGGTGAGATGTAGTGAAAGCATTGCTTAGATAAAAATTTATAGCATCGAGTGCATATATTAGAAAGAAGATCTAAAATCAATCATCTAAGCTTCCACATTAGCAAACTAGAAAAAGAAGATCAAAATAAATCCAGAGCAAGCAGAAGAAAAGAAATAATAAGAATTAATGCAGAAAGCAATGAAATTAAAAATAGAAAATCAATAGCAAAAATCAATAAAACTAAAAGCTAGTCCTTTGAGAAGATCAATAAAATCCCTCAGCATCTAACCAGACTAAGAAAACTAGGGACACAATAGAGAGAGGACACAAGCTACTAATATCAGAAATGAAAGACGGAACATCAGTACACATTCCATAGGAATTATGAGACTAATGAAGAAATACTATGAACAACTTTATGCCCATACATTTAATAACCTAGATAAAATGAATGAATTTATTGAAAGAATTTGCAAAAAGTCACACTAGAAGATATAGAGAATTTAATTAAGTCCATATCTATTAAAGAAACTGAATCAATAATTAATAACCTTCCCAAAGGCAAAACACTATGCTCTGATGGGTTTACTAGTGAATTCTACTAAATATTTAAGGACACAATTATTCCAATACTCTACAATATCTTTTGGAACACAGAAACAGAGGGAATACTTCCCAACTCATTCTATGAGGCCAGCATTATTCTAATACCCAAACCAGAAAAAAAAGGAAGAAAACTAAAAACTAATAGCTTTCATGAATATAGATATAAGAAAATATTATTGAAATATTAAATATTAAAAATAATTATACAACATGAGCAGATTTATCTCAAGTATGCAAGGCTCAACATTCAAGAAACAATGTAATCCACCACATCAACAGGCTGTAGAAGAAAACTCACATGATTATGTCAATAGATGAAGAAAAGCACTTGACAAAATTCAACATCCATTCATAATAAAAACTCCTTATAATCTAAAAATAGAAAGGAACTTTCTCAACTTGATAAAGAATATCTACAAAAAGCCTACAGCTAACATCATATTTAATGGTGAGAAACTCGAAGCTTTCTACTAACATCAGGTATAAGGTAAGAATATCCCTTCTCACCACTCCTTTTCAATATGTTAGTAGAAGTCCTTGCCAATGTAATAAGGCATAAAAAGGAAAAATAAAAAGGATACAAATCTGAAGGGAAGAAATAAAAAAAAATCCTTATTTACAAATGACAATAATTTATGGAGAAAATCTGAAAGAATTTACAAACAAAACCCAAAAAAACCCTCCTGGAACTAATAAACAATTACAGTAAGGTCACAGAATAAAAAGTTAATATTCAAAAGTCAATTGCTTTCCTATATACCACCAATTAACACCAATTAACAAGTGGATGTTGAAATTGAAACATGATGCCATTTATATTAGCATCCACATATTAAATTCTCATGAATAAATCTAACAAAATATTTACAAGATCTGTATGAGGATAACTACAACACTATGATGAACGAAATCAAAGGACAGCTTAATAAATGGAGAGATATTCCATGTTTATGAATGGGAATACCCTAATTGTAAAGATGTCTTTTACCTTGATCTATAGATTCAATATAATCCTAATAAACATCTCATCAAGTTATTTGTAGATATTGACAAACTTATTCTGAAGTTTATATGACATAGCAAAAGACCCAGAATAGCCCACACAAGACTGAAGGAGAAGAAGAAAGTTGGAAGATCTTTGAAAACGGAGCAAAGACAATACGATGGAGCAAAGGTAGACTTTTGAGAAAATGGTTCTAGAACAACTGGACATCCATGCAATAAACAAAAACAAGACTAAGGCCAGACATTACACTCCTTACAAAATTAACTCCAAAGGATAATAGACCTATATGTGAAATGCAAAGCTATGAAACTCATGAAAGACAACATAGAAGAAAACCTAGATGACCTTGGGTATAGTAATAGCTTTTTAGATACAACACAAAAGGCACAATCTATGAAAGCAATAATTGATAAGCTGGGCTTCATTAAAGTTAAAAACTTCTAATCTGTGAAAGTGTTAAGAGAATAAGAAGATGAGGTGCAGACTAGGCAAAACACACCTCTGATAAAGGATTGTTATACAAAATACATGAAGAATTCTTAAAACTCAACAATAAGGAAGCAAAAACTTGATGAAAATATGGGCCGAAGTTCTTAACAGAGACTCATCAGAGAAGATATACAGGTGGTAAATAAGCATGTAAGCAGTGTTTCCCATCATATGTCATAAGGAAATGCAAATTTAAGACAAGATACTGCTACATACCTATTAGAATGGTCAAAATCTGCAACATTGAAAATATCAAATCTTGGTGAAGATTGGGAGCAACAGGAACTGCCATACATTGCTGGTGGGTTGCAAAATGGTACAAACACTTTGGAAGACAGTCTGGAATTTTCTTATAAAACTACTCATATGCTTACTATAAGACCCAGCAATTGCACTCCTTGGTATTTAACCAAAGAAGTTGAAAATATAGGTCCACACAAAAACCTGCACATGAATGTTTATAGCAGCTTTATTCATAATTATCAAAACTTGGAAGCAATCAAGATGTCCTTCAATGGGTCAATGGATATATAAAGTGTGGTATATCCAGACACTGAAATATTATCCAGTGCTAAAAAGAAATGAGTTATCAAGCCATGAAAAAACATGGAGGAACTTTAAATGCATATTGCAAGTGAGAGAAGCCAATCTGAAAAGGTTATATGTTATATAATTCTAATTATATGACATTACATAAAAGGCAAAACTACTGAAACAAAAAATCATTGGTGAATAGATCAGTGGTTGCTAGGAGTTGCAGTGTGGGAGGGATGAAGAGGAGGAGCACAGAAGATGTCTAGAGCAGTGAACATCCTCTTGTGTCATATCATGGTGAATATTTGACATTATGAATTTGTTGAAACAACAGAATGTACAGACACCAAGAGTAAATTGTAATGCAAAGTATGGACTCTTGGTGATGATGATGTGTCAGTGTAGGTTCACTGGTGGTGACAAGTGCATCACTCTAGTGAGTGATGTTGATAATGGGGGAGGCTATGCTTCTGTGGGGCAGAGGGTAAATCTGTACGTTCTCATTGATTTTTCTTCAGCTGCTCTAAGAAAATTAAGTCTTCATAAAAAAAAAAATAAAAGGAGAGGTTAAAGAGAAAGAATGGAAAATATACAAGGTTAGCAGTAAGCATATGACAGCTGGAGTGGCTATATTGATGTCAGATAAGGCAGATGTCAACGTAAAGAGTATTAGGTAAAGGGAGTTTTGTAATGATGAATATATCATTTATTTCAGGAAGCCATACCAATCGTAAGTATGTATATGGCTAATAAAAGAGTTTTGAAATACATAATGTAACTACTGACTGAACTGAAAGGGTTAATACTAAAATCTATACATTCAATTGGAAATTTTAACACTTTTCTCTAAGTAATTGATACAACAACTGGACAAAGAAAAGTATGCCCATAAGTGCTCTGAAGAACCCTATATACATCCTTGAATAATTATAACTTATAGAACACTATACCAGAATACATATTCTATTCATGTTCTTTGTACACTGACCAAAATAGACCATACTCTGGGTTATAAACTTTTGAATATTTTTTTAAATGTTTATTTATTCTTCAGAGCGGGGAGGGGCAGAGAGAAAGGGAGACAGAATCTGAAGCAGGCTCTAGGCTCTGAGCTGTCAGCATAGAGCCTGACGCGGGGCTCCAACCCATGAAACGGGAGATCATGACCTGAGCTAAAGTCAGATGCTTAACCAACTGAGCCACCCAGGCACCCCTGGGCTATAAGGTTTTGATATGGCAAAAGTTTTGAATGTTTCAATATGGTTAAAAGACTGAAATTTTATAGACAATGTTCTCTGTTCATAATGGAATTAAATTACAACTAAGTAACAAAAAGATAGCTATATAACCTCCGGGCCAAAGAATAAATAAATCACAAGGGATATTAGAAATTACTCTTTACCTAATGATAATGAGAAGATAAAAGATCAGAATGAATGGAATTAAATTTAGAGTACACTTGATAGCATTAAATTCTTATATTTGAAAACAGAAAAGTCCTAATATCAATGATGCATAGGTACACCTTAACAAGGCAGAAGAACAAGGTAAATACAATGTAATTAGCAACCAGAAAATAATAAGGATTCGAGACGATATGCATGAGAGGGGAAAGAAAAAATAGAAAATAACATAAATATAAAAAGCTGTTTTTAGAAGTATTAAGAGAATTGATATATCTGTACAAAGGTGTGTGTGTGTGTGCGTGTGTGTGTGTGTGTGTGTGTGGATATACAGATATTAAATAGTACTAAGGGAATGTTATGAACAATTTTATGCCACTAAATCTGACAATTCAGACAAAATGATCAAATTCCTTGAAATTTAAAACTTATCAAAAACTGGTACAAGATAAAACAAAATCTGAAGACTCATATACCCATTAAAATAATTCAAATATTTATCAAAATTGTTCCACAAAGAAAATTCCAGGTTCACTTTGTTTCAGTGGTGAATTTTACCAAACATTGAAGAATGTAATGCTAGCAATCTTACACAAATATTTTGAGAGAGTAGAGGAGGAAATACCAAGTTCTTTTCTTAGGTCAGCCAAATACTGATATCAAATCCTGCCAAAGATACTCCAAAAATAAAAGTGTTATGTGCAAATATTCATCATGAACATAGACACAAAACCTTAAAAACATATTTGCAAATAAAATCCAGGAATATATAAAATGATCATATATTATGAGCAAGCAAGGCTTATTTCAGAAAAGCAAAATTGGTTCAACATTTAAAAACCAATCAATATATAATTTGATATATTAATAGAATAGAATGAAGGAAAATCATACTGCCATCTCATTAGATGCAGAGTGGTATTTGGCAAAATCCAACACTTATTCCAGTAAAAACTTTTAGCAAATTGGGAATAGAAGAAATCTTCCTTATTCTGACCGAGGGCATCTAGAAAAGAGTGCACAGCACCAGGATAAAGATAAAACATTGAGTACATTATGTCCATAATGTCCACTCCTGCTAATTTTATTCTGCATGGAACTGGCTGAGTCAATGAAATAAGGTAATACAGGAAAATAAAAGACATTTATTAGAAAGAAAAAAATTTTTCTTTATTTTCAGATGACATGATCATCTGCCAAAAAAAAAAAAAAAAAATCCCCCAAATCTACAAAAACTACTAGAAGCAAGTAATTTTTTTAAAGTCAGAATTTTAAATGTTAATATACAAAAATCAATTGTATTTCTATATGCTAGTAACAAACTTTGAAATTTAATTAAAAAATAATACTTAAAATAACATAAAAACCCAAGATACTCAAGAATACATTTAAAAAGAATGGTGCAAGACTCCTACACTGAAAGCTACAAAATATTGCTGAATAGAATTAAACAAACTTATGTGTTGACAGCATTTTTCACAGAACTAGAACAAACAATCCTAAAATTTGCTTGGAGCCACAAAAGACCTATGATAGCCAAAGCAACCTTGAACAAAACTGGAGGTATCACAATTCTAGATTTCAAGTCATATTACGAAGTGGTAGTAATTAAAACAGTATGTTACTAGCATAAAAACAGACACAGAGATCAATGCAATAGAATAGAAAACTTGGGGGGCACCTAGGTGGCTCAGTCAGTTAAGCTTCCGGCTTTGGCTCAGGTCATGATCTCACAGGGTGTGGGTTTGAGCCCCGTGTCAGGCTCTGTGCTGACAGCTCAGAGCTTGGAGCCTGCTTTGGGTTCTGTGTCTCCCTCTCTCTCTGCCCCTCCCCCGCTCATGCTCTGTCTTTCTCTCTCTCTCAAGAATAAATAAACATTAAAAAAAAAGAATAGAAAACTCGGTAATAAACCCCAAAATATATGGTCAATTAATCTTTGACAAACTGGAAAGAATATCCAATGGGAAAAAGATAGTTTCTTCAACAAAAGGTGTTGGGAAAACTGGACAGCCACATGCAAAAGAATTAAATTGTTCCACTTTCTTTCACCACATATAAAAATAAACTCAAAATGGATTAAAAACCTAAATGTGAGACCTGAAACCATAAAAGTCCTTGAAGAGAGCATAGGAAATAATCTCTCTGAAATTGGCCATAGCAACTTTTTTCTAGATAGATCTCCTGAGGCTAGAGAAACAAAAGCAAAAATATTCTAACTACATCAAAATAAAAAGCTTCTGCACAGCAAAGGAAACAATTAACAAAACAAAAAGACAAACAATGGAATGAGAAAGCTATATGCAAATGACATATCTGATACAGGGATAGTATCCAAAATCTATAAAGAACTTAGCAAACTCAATCCCCCCACAAATGAACAATCCAATTAAAAAAATGGGCAGAAGACATGAACAGACATTTCTCTAAAGAAGACATCCAGACAATCAACAGACACATCAAAAGATACTCACCTTCACAGGTCATTAAGGAGATGCAAATCAAAACTACAATCAGTCATCATCTCACAACTGTCAGAATGGTGAAAATCAACACAAGAAACAACAGGTTGGTGAGGATGTGGACAAAAAGGAACCCTTGTGCCCTATTGGTGGGACTGAAAACTGGTGCAGCCACTGTGGAAAAGAGTATGGAGGTTCCTCAACAAGTTAAAAATGGAACCACCCTATGATCCAGCAATCGCACTACTGAGTATTGACCCAAAGAATACAAAAACACTCATTCAAAGGGATACATGCACCCTGATGTTTGCTGCAGCATTATTTACAATAGCCCATATAAAGAAGCAGCCCAAGTGTCCACTGATAGATAAGTGTATAAAGAAGATGTGGTATACACACACACACACACACACACACACACACACACACACACTGGAATATTACTCAGCACAAAACAGAACAAAATCTTGCAACAACATGGATGGAGCTAGAGAGTTTAATGCTAAGTGAAATAAGTCAGTCAGAGAAAGACAAATCTATGATTTCAATCATATGCAGAATGTAAGAAACAAAACAAATGAGCAAAGGGGGAAAGAGGGAAAGAGAGAGAGAGAGAGAGAGGAAGGAGGAAACAGATTCTTAACTATAGAAAATGAAACTGATGGTTATCAGAGGGGAGGTGGGCAGGGGATGGGTGAAAATGGGTATGGAGATTACAGAATACACTTATCATTGTGAAAAAATAAAATGACTTAAAAAACTAGGTTAATGTAAATGGAGAAATATATATATATCAATGATGGGAAGACTTATTCAAACATGTCACTTCCTACCAAATTCATCTATCGATTAAACGACATCCTATTTAACATCATGTAACCAACCATTTTCCAGAGCTATTCAACACCAAAATCCACATTCCTAGAAACAAATATTGACATCTCCTAGCATACTACTTGGAGAAATGCATCAATATTATGAAAATCACGGGTGTATTTTTCATAAGAAGAGTTGAAAACAGAATTCACCATAAGGGGGTAATCTCACAGGGGAGAACAGCGAGGTAGAAGGTCGCTAAGGAGGAGCACTGAGAGCATACAAGAGAAAAGCTGGATCCTCAAGAGGACTTTGCTGGCTTCCAAAGTTCAGTTAAGTTTAGACCTAGACTTGGTTTCATTTTTTTCCCCCTTATCCTTGTTTCTTTTTTTTCCAGTCTGTCTAATTTGAGGGGAAACTCAGTATCTTTGCTCTAAGTAGTCTATATAGTTTCTATGATGTATGATCTGTATAGCATCTATACATCTCACTGGGGCAGAAGTCACACCTACCTTAGTCCCCTTTATATTAGCCAGTATCAGCCTCCGTAACTACATAGTAGAAGCCTAACTCATTTCTTCATTCCTTCATCCATTTATTCGCCAAATACTTAATGAGTGCTCGCCATGTGTCAACCACTATTTTAGGTCTTGGAGAAATAGCAGTGAGCAAAATAGAGCCCAGCTTTCATAGACCTTAAAATAAATATTCATCCAATGCAAGAATGAGCGAAAGAGAAAAATACCCCCTGCTAATAAACATTTATATTTGTATAGTTTCCATGCATATCATTCCATTGGGGTTTTGTAACAGTGATGCAGAGTAGACAGAGCACAGTAGTTATTTCTATTTTTTAGGTAAGGAACCCAAAGATCAGGGAGTGGCTGAGAGTCCCACAATGATGAGCAAGGACATGCATGTAGGTCCCCTGAGAGGAGCCCTCACTTCCATTCTTCTTCCTTTAAAATGGCCCAAAGAAAGGATGAAAACAGACGAGCCCCACAGTTTAGGATTTATGAAGCCTGCCACCCTCTTCGTCCCAGCACAGGAAAAATGGAAGAATTAAGTACTTGCTTATTGTTCCACAGAAGCATCTGGGGTTGCCTCAGCAATGATGCCTTGTTAAAAGGAGAAAGAGGCATGGCTGCTTGGACAGAAGTGTTCTCTTGTGGCCTGCAGAGGATGAGACATTCATCATGCGCAGTTATTTATTTATCATATCTTAGACATTGACCTCAATAGCACAAATGTGAAAAAGCATATTCCCTTTCCCCCGGGGAAGGCCAAGGTTGATGAGTCAGTAATTAAAAACCACCTCAACAGCTGACACTCGTGTCTCCCTGAAAAAGCTGCAAAAGGGCAAGGGAAACAAAGAAAAGGTTCTTCTTATTAAGTCAAACCAAACTTTGTCGGTGCAGGAGGAAGTCGTGTGCAAACGAGAGGGAGAAAGACTGAGGGGCCATGGCGGACTATTAGCCTACTGAGAGTCAGCAATGCACAGAGTCCATTAGGCAGCAAGGCTGATGTGAGGGAGGGTCTGTAACCTCAGAAGTGCTGGGACATGATGCCAGCAGGGCATCTGACCCTGGAAGAGGACACACAGTTCAACTCCACAACTTGAGTTAGAGATAGAATTCTAGAACTTTCCAATGACCTACATGAAAAAAAATGATAAAGAAGGTAAAGATAACAGAAAGATAGATGATTTTGTTTGAAAATCCACAATGAACAGCACTGAAACACAGAAAGGATGATAAACTTTCATTTCCACTGTACACAAGTAAAGGGAGAGGGAAGAGCTATGGGCTATGCTGAAGCTGAGGAATGTAAAGATAGTCCAAAAAGAGCTAAAAATTTCATTTTTAGTGTTGGTTAAATAGCAGCAGACTACCTGGGATTGAAGTTTCATTTTTTTTTCTCCAAAAAAAGGATCTGATTGTTGGGGGGGGGGGGGCGGGGGTGGTGATACAGCTCTCACTACTGGATAGAGGCAGAGGGCAATGAATGGTCAGACTGTAGAAAGCTCCTCCAAAGCCCTAGATTCTGTCTTCATTTTTTCAGCTCCTAAGGAGGCTGGTGCTCACTGGGAAGGGCCACCCCTATTGACTCCACTTCCACAGACCTCCAGATGCCAATGAGTGGTGCTGAGTTAATTTGAAAAATAGCTTATATGGCTTTTTGTCCTCCTCCTCTAGTTCCCGAGAAAAATTCCCAGAAGAGGGCGCGTGGGTGTCTCAGTCAGTTGAGCTTCTGACCAGCTCAGGTCATGATCTCATGGTTCCAGGAGTTCAAGCCCTGCATCAGGCTCACTGCTAATAGCATGGAGCCCAGTTCGGATCCTCTGTCTCCCTCTGTGTCTGCCTCTCCCCTACCCTCACCCCCTCTGTCTCTTTGTTTCTCTCTCTCAAAAATTGACATTAAAAAAAAGAAGAACAATTCCCAGAAAATACAGGTAATCTTTAAAAGGCACATTTTCCCCAGTTTTATTTTTATCTTTAAGGCTTCATATAAATGTCTCATCTGAAATTTTAAGTATTTGAAGCATTTGTTTAGAGAAAGACAAGAAAAAAAAAAAAGCCAAGGTTTATAAAAGGTTTCAATAAACTAACATAAATGAAAAAGAATGATTTGAACTTACTACTTTCTTCATGGCATTGGTCTTAAATGTTTTTCATCTACATTTGGCAGGGAAAGGATCATGAGGGAGAGGAGAAAAAACCAAACTAAGGATAAAGGTGTCATTAAACCTATCCCAGGTTAGGCAAGAGGAAGTCCTTGGAGAAAAACCAGCCTTAATAGCTTTCAGAATTCTAGTGCACAAGGTGGAAATGTGAACCAGGGGCACTCAAGAGTCAGCCTCAGTGGGACACATGGCCACAGAAACGCACATATCCTGATTTCACCGTACTTGAAAATCTCTGTATTCCCAAATGCTTCTCTAATTTCTACTGTTGTCTTAAACTTCACCATTAGAACTTTTGCTGTTTGACTTAAGGGCTTTTGCCATTGTGATGTTTCCCAGGTCACAGTGTAAGCCTTTATACAAACACACAAAACAGTTGATCGGATACGTTCATAATAGGTTATTTGTCTAAGGGGTGAACGTGTGAGGACAGAACATTAGACAACCGAGACACAGATAAAAAAAGTAGAATGAAAATTAAATATTGAAAATTATTTTTAAATTCATATTACTATATCCAGCTATGTCAGAATGAAATTATTATGGATGCTTTGAATTTTCATCTAGGTCAGACTTTTGATTTTGAAACCACAGTGAAGAGGAGAGATGCCAAAAACCTTGGAGATAGCAAATTATGTCCCTGGCTTCAAAAAAGAAGATAAATTTCAGCAAATTATAATAGACTACTGAAGACAATGCTGATTAATTTAGTGCAGCTTTATTGAAATATAATTTACAAACCCCATAATCCACTCAAAGTGTACAATTCAGTGCCCTTTGGTGCATTTATAAAGTTGTGAATCCATCACCACAGTGAGTTTGACATTATCCCAGAAAGAAACCTCACACCATATCATTTAGCTTCACACCTCATCTCCACAGTCCTTTCAGCCCAGGCAACCACTAATCTATTCTGTCTCTATAGATTTACCTATTCTGCATATTTCATATAAATGGGATTTAAACTGATTCTTTTAAAAATTGTTTTTAGGAGAATTTGGTGATTCATCATTTATATATAACACCCAGTGCTCATCATGACAAGTGTCCCCCTTAACACCCATCACCCATTTACCCCATCCATCCACCCATCTCCCCTCCATAAGCCCTCAGTTTGTTCTTTATCATTAAGAGTCTCCTATGGTTTGTTTCCCTCTCTCTATTCCCCCTCTACCCATACATTCATTTGTTTTGTTTCTTAAGTTCCACATTTGAGTGAAATCATATGGTATTTGTCTTTCTCTGACTGACTTATCTCACTTATTATACTCTAGCTCCATGGCCACATCATCACATATGGCAAGATTTTATTCCATTTGATGGTTGAGTAATATTCCATTGTATATATATACCACATCTTCTTTATTGATTCATCAGTCAAACAGCATTTGAGCTCTTTCCACAGTTGACTCTTGTTGATAATACTGCCATAAACATTGGAGTGCATGTACCCCTTTAAATATGTATTTTTGTATCCTGTGGGCAAATACCTAGTAGTGCAATTGCTGGATCATATGGTAGTTCTATTTATAACTTTTTGAGGAAACTCCATACTGTCTTGCACAGTAGCTGCACCAAAACTGGTGTATGCCAACAAACAGTTCATTCCAAACAACACTGTAAGAGGGTTCCCCTTTCTCCACATCCTCGCCAACACTTGTTTTTGTGTTCTTAATGTTAGCCATTCTGACAGGTGTGAGATCGTATCTCATCATGGTTTTGATTTGTATTTTACTGATGATGAGGGATGTTGAACATCTTTTCAAGGATCTGTTAGCCATCTGGTGTCTTTGGAAAAGTGTCTATTCATGTCTTCTGCCCATTTCTTAACTGGATTATTTGTTTTTTTTGGGTGTGATAAGTTCTTTATAGACTTGGACACTAACCCTTTATCTGCTATGTCACTTGCAAATATCTTCTCCCATTCTGTCAGTTGTCTTTTAGTTTTGCTGATTGTTTTTTCGCTGTGCAGAAGCTTTTTATTTTGAAATCTCAATAGTTCATTTTTGCTTTTGTTTCCCTTGCCTAAGATATATGTAAATATCAACAAGGATATTACTTTCCTGGGGGAAACTTTTAAAATACTCTAGTAAACTAAAACATTAGTCCAACATAAGAAACTCAAAATGAACAGGTTGTGGCATAAAATAACAACCAATTACACACAATGTTAATCATCACTAAAATGTTTATAAATTATAGCAAACATCTAAAACAATTCTTAAAGAAGATACATTACAAAATACACATTATTATTCATAAAATCCAAATCTAAAATTTCAGCTCCTAACAACAAAACGGATAGAGGAGGAGCAACCAAAAAGGAAACAAGGAACGTTAGGTACTTTTTCATCTTAGTACAAGGAAGAGTTAAGACGCCATGATTAGAGGGGAAAAACAGGTTCAACATGCTTTATAAAAACTTCCAGCCTTCTGTGGGTGAAATAGGTGAAGGATATTAAGAATATACATATCATGATGAGCATATCATGAGTAATCTACAGAACTGTTGAATCACTATATTGTATGCCGGAAACTAATATAACACTGTATGTTAACTATACTGGAATTAAAAAAAAAATTCAAGGCTTCTAGAAATAAGAAGTAAATATAGTCTAATTTAGAGAGAGGAAAAAAGTCAAAGAAAATTTAACTTTTAAAAATGATAGACAAATGGAAACATCAAGGAAGTTTAACCAAATGGTCCCCATCTCCTGTCCCCAGGCCCATTTCACATTATTCATAGTTCATTTTAAGCTTCACTTCCTTCCATGGGGTGGGGGGGGGCTAATTTGGGACAAGACTTTATCTTCAGATTGAGATAAATCCCCTAAGCCTGAACTCCCACACCTCTCTCGGCTTCTGCATTATTAACATTAATCACACATGTAACTATTTAACAGCCCCTCCAAGGAGTGCAGAGAATATGTCTATCCTGCTCACAGGTGTATTGTATACAAAAGACATCCTATAAATGCATGTTAAGTGATTGAATAATAGATGCATGCTTGATCACAAATACAGAATGAGCCAGCAAGATTTCAGAACAAATATACAAATTCATCCATTACATGGAATATATAAGAATCTATTAAAAGTCATGGTTTTTGTGTGAACATTTGTTGGTATGGACAATACTCATGATGAAACATTAAATGAAAATTCAATCCAACAACAGAAGTGTGTACCGATAATTCACACAGAGAGAGCCAAGACTGAATGAGAAAAAGGAGAGAGGGAATGGGGAAGGAGAGGTTGGAAAGAATTCTAGTCAACATTCACTATTTCTGGAAAGTTATATAGGAGTGTCTTTTTTTATCACAAAATTATATTTTCCAAAAAAAGTTTCTTTTTGTATGTTGGAAGAATTCCAATTATTAAATTACTTTAAAAATTTTTACCTTTTATAGTACCCTTACTCCCCTTTTGTTCTTACCTTCCTTTTATTATTTGACTTGTCAGTTTAGAATGATTATCTTTTATTTATTTATTTATTCATTCATTCATTCATTTTAATTTAATTTTTAATTTTTTAAAATTTATATCTGAATTAGTTAGCATATAGTGCGACAACGATTTCAGGAGTAATAATTACCCAGACTCGTGTTAAAGAGATTTGCTCGTATATTTTCTTCTAGAAGTGTCATAGTTTTGGGTCTTATATTTAGCTCTTTAATCTATTTTGAGTTAACTTTCGTGAGTGATGTAGTATATGTGTCCAGTTTCATTCCTTTGCATGTGAATATCCAATTTTCCAAGCACCATTTATTAAAGAAACGGTCATTTCTCCATTGAGTATTCTTGACTGCTTTATCATTTTACAGAAGTAAAAATGCCGTTGGAATCTTGGGAGGGATTGTATTGAATCTATAGATGTTTTTCAGTAGTGCTGACATTTTAACAATATTAATTCTTCCAATATATGAACATTGGATACCTTTCCATTTGTTTCTGTCTTCCTTTATCATTGCCTTGTACTTTTCATAGTAGATATCTTTCACCTCTCTAGCTAAATTTGTCCTTAAGTATTTTATTTTTTAATGGTATTATAAATGAGATCATTTTTTTTCTTTTTCAGAAAATTTGTTTAGTCTATAGAAATGGAACAGATTTTTGCACGTTAGTTTTCTATTTTTTTTTATTTTGTTTTTTATTTTTAAAAATTTACATCCAAATTAGTGAGCATATAGTGCAACAATGATTTCAGGAGTAGATTCCATAGTGCCCCTTACCCATTTAGCCCATCCCCTCTCCCACAACCTCTCCAGTAACTCTCAGTCTGTTCTCCATATTTATGAGTCTCTTCTGTTTTGTCCCCCTCCCTGTTTTTATATTCTTTTTGTTTCCCTTCCCTTATGTTCATCTGTTTTGTCTCTTAAAGTCCTCATATGAGTGAAGTCATATGATTTTTGTCTTTCTCTGACTAATTTCACTTAGCATAATACCCTCCAGTAAAATGATTATCTTTTTTTACTACAACCATCAGTGAGTTTACATTATTTTCCCATTTTCACTCCCTTTTTAAAATTAATTTTAAAAGTGGAATTCTTTGTACTTTGTGAGATCATATTTACATGCTCTTCTTTCACCTTTTCCCACATCTTTGATTTAGTCTTACATCTCTAATTAAATATACTGATTGCTCACTGTCCATCCTTTTGCCCCAGATTTCACATTATCTTCTGGTTGGATGAAGACCAACCTGGTAGTTTCCTCCAGAAAGACTCTTAAGAACAGTGTGAGTTATTTCAGGTGTAAATCATTGTCAATGGCCTTGACAGTTGAACAGTAGCTTACTTGGGTAGACCACCCTTGGCTCATACTCCCTTTTACTTGAGTTTCTTAAAAATGCTGTTCTATGAAGCCTTGCTTTGTATGTTGATTTTGAGAAGTCTGATCTTAATAATATTTTCTTACTTTGATCTGTTAGTGTGTAAATCCTGAAAATTTTTGTCTTTAAATTGTAATAGTTTTACTAGGGTGTACCATTTATTTAAAATCAATCTTTCCAGGAACTCACTGGACCCTTCTAATATGTAGATGCAGGTCATTTTTTTTTTTTCAAGAAAGTTTTCTTTGATTAAAGCTTTTTTCCTGATTCTGGTGTATAATTACATATTTTTACATATATAAAATTCAACCCAAAATAAGTTTTAATTTAAATTCCATTTAGTTAACATACATTAGTTTCAGGTGTATAATACAGCGATTCAACAATTCCATACATCACCCAATGCTCATTACAACAAGTGTACTCTTTAATCTCCATTATCTACTTAACCCATCTCCCCAGCCACCTCCCTTCTGGTAACTATCAGTTTATTCTCTATAGTTAAGGGTCTGTTTCTTGGTTTGCCTCTTTCACTTTTTACCCATTGCTCATTTGTTTTGTTTCTTAAATTCTGCATATGAGTGAATCATATGATATTTGTCTTTCTCTGCCAGGCTTAATTTGCTTAGCATAATACTCTTTAGCTCCATCCATGTCATTGCAAATGGCAAAATTTCATTCTTTTTTATGGCTAAGTAATATTACACTATTATATATATAATATATATTATATTATATATATATATATATATAGAGAGAGAGAGAGAGAGAGAGAGAGAGACACACTTTGGTACTTTGTGGTCCTTGCAACATTTCACTCACAGAATCTCCCTTAGGATTGCTTGTAGGGCTGGTTTAGTGGTGATGAATTCCTTCAGTTTTTGTTTGGGAAGACCTTTATCTCTCCTTCTATTCTGAATGACAGACTTGCTGGATAAAGGATTCTCGGCTGCATATTTTTTCTGTTCATCACATTGAAGATTTCCTGCCATTCCTTTCCCGCCTGCCAAGTTTCAGTTGATAGGTCTGCCACTAGTCTTATGGGTCTCCCTTTGTAAATTAGAGCCTGTTTATCCCTAGCTGCTTTTAGAATTTTCTCTTTATCCTTGTATTTTGCCAGTTTCACTATGATATGTCATGCAGAAGATCGATTCAAGTTACGTCTGAAGGGATTTCTCTTGGATTTCAATGCCTTTTTCCTTCCCCAGATCAGGGCAGTTCTCAGCTATGTTTTGTTCAAGTACACCTTCAGCCCCTTTCTCTCTTCCTCTTCTGGAATTCCTATGATATGGATATTGTTCCGTCTGATTGCTTCACTTAGTTCTTTAAGTTTTCTCCCCTCATACTCCTGGATTTTTTTATCTCTCTTTCTCAGCTTCCTCTTTTTCCATAATCTTATCTTCTAATTCACCTATTCTCTCCTCTCCCTCTTCAATCCATGCTATGGCTGCCTCCATTTTATTTGGCACCTCATTTACAGCATTTTTTTAGCTCCTCATGAATATTTCTTAGTCCCTTGATCTCTGTAGCAATAGATTCTCTGCTGTCCTCTATGCTTTTTTCAAGCCCAGCGATTAATTTCATGACTATTATTCTAAATTCTTGTTCTGTTATATTGCTTAAATAGTTTTTGATTAATTCGTTAGCTGTCGCTACTTCCTGGAGTTTCTTTTGAGGAGAATTTTTCCGTTTCGTCATTTTGGGTAGTCCCTGCAGTGGCTCCCAACTGCAGGGCATCTCCCCTGTGCTGTCTGGAGTAACTTGTGTTGGTGGGCAAGGCTGCAGTCAGACCTGATGTCTGCCCCCAGCCCACTGCTGGGGCCACAGTCAGACTGGTGTGTACCTTATCTTCCCCTCTCCCAGGGGCAGGACTCACTGTGGAGTGGTGTGGCCCCTGTCTGGGCTACTTGCACACTGCCAGACTTGTGGTGCTGCTTCAATGGGATCTGGCATATTAGCTGGGGTGGATCCGCAAGGTGCACAGGGGCAGGAGGGGCAGGCTTAGCTCACTTTGCCATGGGTGGTCCTCTGCGGGAGGGCCCTGCAGCACTGGGAGGGAGGCAGAGCCAACAGAGAGATGAATCCACAGAAGCAAAGTGTTGGGTGTTTGAGCAGTATAAACAAGTCTGGTGATGTGAACTAGTTCCCTTTGGAATTTCAGCTGGGGGTAGGAGAGGGATATGGCGCTTGCCAGCACCTTTGTTCCCCTATGAGCTGAGCTCTGTCTTCTGGGGCTCAGCAACTCTCCCTCCCAGTGTCCTCTTGCCCTCCCTGCTT
The DNA here is from genome assembly GCF_018350215.1 of Panthera leo. NCBI lineage: Eukaryota > Metazoa > Chordata > Mammalia > Carnivora > Felidae > Panthera > Panthera leo. The sequence continues at coordinate 47,172,705 of NC_056682.1, forward strand.
TCCAGGAGCAGAGCTGTTGACTTGTAACATTCCAGATGTTAAGTCCCGCTGGCTGTCAGAACTCACGCAGTCTGGCCCCTCCGTTTTTGCAAGGGGCTCTGCCTTGCCCGGTGGGCTGCCCCTCCACTGCCCTGGCTCCCTTCCACCAGTCCGCGTAGCATGCAGCGCCTCTCCACCCTTCCTACCCTTTTCTCTGGGCCTCTTGTTTACGCTTGGCTCTGGAGAGTCTGTTCTGCTAGTCGTCTGGTGGTTTTCTAGGTTATTATATGTAGTTTATGTATACATATATTTTATATATATGTATATTTTATATATATTTATAGTTTATATATAGTTTAACATATATATTAATTGAAATATAACTATATGTATAACTATATGTATATATAGCTATATATATAATCTATTCAGCAATTGGATACTTGGGCTGTTTCCATATTTTGGCTATTGTAGATAATGTTGATATAAACATTGGGGTGCATGTATCTCTTTGAATAGTATTTTTGTATTCTTTGGGTACATACCTAGTAGTACAGTTGCTGGATCATAGGGTAGTTCTATTCTTAACTTTTTGAAGAACTTCCATACTGTGTTCCACAGTGACTGTACCAGTTTACAGTCTAACAAACAGTGCAAGAGGGTTCACCTTTTTCCACATCCTCACCAACACCTGTTGTTCCTTGTGTTGTTGATTTAGCCATTCTGACAGGTGTGAGGTAATATTGCAGTTTAGATTTGTATTTCCCTGATGATGAGTGATTTTGAGCATTTTTTCATGTATTTGTTGGACATCTGTATGTCTTCTGTGGACAAATATCTATGTCTTCTGCCCACTTTTAATTGGAATATTTGTTTTTTTGGGTGTTGGGAGGAGATAATTGCAAGTAACATATCTGATGAAGGGTTAGTATCCAAAATATATAAAGAATTCATAAAATCCAACATCCCAAAATGCAATCAACCGTTTTAAGTGTAGAGTTTGATGATTTTTGACAATGTACCCACTTGTATAACCCATGTAACAGCCATCACAACCAAGATGTAGGACTTTCTCACAACTCAAGGAAGTTATTTTGTGCCCCAACTTTAGTCAACACCTTCCCCTGAACATACCTGCAACATCCTAATACTCCATTCCTTGGCTGTAAATATGCACTGATTTGATTTCTGTCACTAGAGATTAAATTTTATTTTTCTAGAATTTCATGTAAATGGAATCATACAGTATGAACTGTATTGTGTCTGGCCTCTGTTTTTATCTTGTTTCTGTTTTATCTTGTTTCTCTTCCTCAGTGTGGTTTTAGAATTTATCCATATTTTTACATGTGTTTGTAGTTTCTTCTTATTAATGAGTAGTACTCCATTGTATATATATATATCACAATTTGTTTATGAATTTACGCAGTGATACACATTTGTGCTGTTTCACTTTTTAGCTATTAAGACTAAACCCGAGGGGTGCCTGGGTGGCTCAGCCCATTAAGTGTCTGACTTCAGCTCAGGTCATGATCTCACAGTTCCTGAGTTCGAGACCCATGTCAGGCTCTTTGCTGACAGCTCAGAGCCTGGAGCCTGCTTTGGATTCTGTGTCTCCCTCTTTCTCTGCCCTCCCCTGCTTGCACTCTGTCTCTCTCTCTCTCTCTCTTTCAAAAATAAATAAACCTTAAAAAATTTAAATTTTTTTAAGCCTTCTATGAACACTTGTGCACAATTCTTTGTGTGAACATAGGCTTTTCTTTCTCTTGTGTGAAATAGGAGTGGAATTGCTAGATCCTGCAAGTGTAAGTGCACATTTAATTTTATAAGAAACTACCAAACTGTTCTGCAAAGTTCTTGAACCATTTTTCATTACTACCAACAGTGTATAAGTATTCTGGGTGCTCTTTTTCCTTGCCAGTGCTTTGTCTTTTCAGTGTTTTGTTATTCATTTGTTTTTTGCTTTAGCTATTCTAGTGGGTCTGTAGTGGTATCTAATTGTTTCAATTAGCATTTCCCTGATGACTAATGCTGTTCAACAACTTTTCATGTAATTATTGGCCACTGTATAGCTTGTTTGTGAGGTTTCTGTTCAAATCTTTTGCCAGCTTTGGGGAGCTGTTTGTCTTCATGTTATTGAGTTGTAATTTTTTTAATATTTTCTGCATACAACTCCTGTATCATATATATGTGTTACGAATATTTTTCTCTCAGTCTGTGCAGCCTATTAATTACCTTTAGAAGATTGGGCATTTAAAATTTGATGAAATCCACTTTATCTTTTTTTTTTTTATTTTATTTTATGTTCCCTGTTTCCTAGGTCCTAAGGAACCCGAGTCTTGCCTTGTCCAAGATCATAAGGTTGTTTTCTATGCTTTCTTCTATAATTTGTATAGTTTTAATTTTTATAATAGGTCTGTGCATTATTGAGACATTATTTTGAATTAGTTTTGTGTATGATGTGAAGTAAACCTTGATGTCTGCTTTTTAAATGGATGGATATCCATTCATGCAAGCACCATTGGCTGAAAAATTAATCTTTTCCCTCATGGAATTACCTCTGTGCCTTTGTCAGAAACCAATTGGTCATAAATGTGTAGGCCTGCTTCTGAATCCTCTTTTTTGTTCCATTGATGTAAATATCCTTTTTTTCCTTTAGGGTAAAACCTTACTCTTTTTTACTTTGCGTTAGTGTAAGTCTCAAAGTCAAGTGAAGTCCACCAATCAGCTGCTACTTCTCATCTAGTGAGTTTTAACTTTCTGTTACTGTATTTTTCAGTTATATAATATGTATTTTGATAAATTTTTTGTATTTCTCTATTGATATTCCTTATCTGTTCACTCACCTTCATCATCTTTCCTCTAGTTCTTTGTACATTTTTCTTTTAACTCTTTGAATATACTTATAATTGACGCCTCGAAGTCTTTGTGTGCTATATTGAAGAGCTGCTTCTGCCCAGATTATGTTTTAATTGACTGTCCTTTTTTTCTGGGTATGAGTCACATTTTTCTTAATTTTTTTTCATGTCTCACAATTTTTCTTTGATAAGTGGATAATGTAGATGATATGTTATAGTGACTATGAATTCTGTCGGGTTCTTCTGAGGAATGTTGGCTTTTTATTTTAACAGTTAACTTACCTGGGTTCAAATTAAAAAAAAATGGCTCCCTCACATGTGAAAAAGTTGATATCTTAGTTTTTCTCTTATAAGTTCCATCTGGCGATCTCGTGTGTATGTCTCCATAATTTGTGGTCAGCAAAGATATTAGGCAAATTTTAATGTCAGCCTCCTCAACTCAGTTGTGACAATAGGACTCTTCTAGAAACACCCCAATTCAGGGATAATCATAAGGTTCACCTCATTTGCTTTACTCCTCACACAGATTACACTCCTTCAGTATATGAATTGTGAAAACATTGTCATTTATTCTCTCCAGTTTTCTCGTTGTTAAGACTGGAATGTAAGTCTAGGTCTTGTTCACCCATTGGGGCCAAAAGTAAAACTCTCTGGACTACAGTTTTATACACAAGTTCTAATACATTGTTTGACAATCTTCTTTATGGATTCTATTTATTTTTATATTAGATCTTCTCTGCCTATATTCCATTTTAATAATTTTCTTTCTTTTTTTCTTTATTTCATTTATTTGTTAATCTGTCTGTATTCACTTATTTTCATTTCAAAACAAATTCTCATTAGTTTTTACTTGTTCCTCATTTATGACTTTTTCTTTAATTTTCTTGTTGATTTCAATCAACTCATTTCTTTTCTTGCTGATTTGTCTATTTTGTTCCTAAAATGTGAATTTGTTGTATAAGCATTATCTTCAAACACTTATTTTAGGGTATTTTATTCAGTTTGAGTGTTGTCTTATAACTCTAATTTCTGCTTCATGATTTGTTCTTTTGGAGGAATTTTCCTTAGATATACTGTTGTCATTTTCTGTTTTTATCTTATAGTAGCTTTACATGGAAATATCCTAATTTTATTTTACCCATTTTATAAACAGTGTTCCTATTTCTAAAGCACACTTTTCTGTTTAATAAAGTTACTTTTTATATTAATTTTTAAATTTAAAAATTTTTAATTTGAGCATAATTGACAATGTTATATTAGTTTCAGGTGTACAATACAGTGATTCACCTTTTCTATATGTAATGCTATGCTTGCCACAAGTGTAACTACCATCTGTCAACATACAATGCTATTATAATATTATTGACCATATTCTCTATGCTGTGCCTTTTAGTCCCATGACTTATTCATTCCATAACTGGAAGCCTATAGCTACCACTCCCCTTTACCCATTTTATCCATCCCCTATACCCCTTCCCTCCAGGAACCATCAGTTTGCTCTCTGTTATTTATAGGTCTGATTCTACTTTTTGTTTATTCATTCATTGTTTAGATTCCACTTATGAGGAAAATAAGTCTTTCTCAGTCTGACTTATTCCAGTTAGCATAAAATGCTCTAGGTCCATCCATGGTGTCACAAATGGCAAGTCCTCTTGTTCTTTATGGTGGTGTAATATTCCATCGTGCATATATATCACAAGATAGTTCTTATTCATTCATCTATTAATGGACACTTAGATTGCTTCCTTATCTTGACTATTGTAAACATTGCTGGAATAAACATACATACATCTTTTGGAATTAGTGTTTTCATTTTTCTTTATAAATACCCTCTAGTGGAATTACTGGATCATGAGACATTGTTACTTTTAATTTTTTGAGGAGTCTCTGTACTGTTTTCCACAGTGGTTGCACCAATTTACATTCCCACCAACAGTGCATGGGTGTTCACTTTCCTTCTTATCCTCTTCAACACTTGTTATTTCTTGACTTTTTGATACTAGCCATTCTGGCTGGTGTGAGGTGATATTTCATTGTAGTTCTAATTTGTATTTCTCTGATGATTACTGATGTTGAGCATCTTTTCATGTGTCTGTTGGCTATATGTTTTCTTTGGCAAAAAGGTGTATTCAGGTCCTCTGCCCATTTTTAAACTGTATCGTTTGTGGTTTTGGTGTTGAATTGTATAAGTTCTTTATATATTTTGGATATTAACCCATCACTGGTTATATCATTTGTAAACATCTTCTCCCATTTTATAGGTTGCCTTTTTGTTTTGTTGGTGGTTTCCTAAACTGTACAGAAGCTTTTTAATTTGATGTAGTTCCAATAATTTACTTTTGTTTTTGGTTCTTTTCCTGAGTAGACATATCTAGAAACATGTTTCTATGGCTAATGTCAGAGAAATTAGTGCCTGTGTTCTCTTCTAAAATTTTTATGGTTTCATGTCTTTCATTTAGGTCTTGAGCCCATTTTGAGTTTATTTTGGCTTATGGTGTTAGTAAGTGGTTCAGTTTCATTCTTTTGCTGTTCAGTTGTCCCAGCATCATTTATTACAGAAATTGTCTTGTCGCTATTATATATTCTTGTCTCCTTTGTCACAGATTGACTGTGTAAGTGTGGGTTTATTTCTGGGCTTTCTGTTCTTTTCCACTCATCTATGTGTCTATTTTTGTGCCAGTACCATACTGTTTTGACTACTGCAGCTTGGTAGTGTATCTTGAAATCTGGAATTGTGATAACTTCATCTTTGCTGTTCTTTCTCAAAATTGCTTTGGTTAGAAATCCATACAAATCTTAGTAGTATTTGTTTTAGTTCTGTGAAAAATTCTGTTGGTATTTTGATAAGGATTGCTTTGAATGTGTATATTACTTTGGGTAGACTTTTTTTTTTTTTTTTAAATATGGAACGCTTCACGAATTTGCCTGTCATCCTTGTGCAGGGGACATGCTAATCTCTGTATCGTTCCAATTTTAGTATATGTGCTGCCTAAGCGAGCACTGGGTAGACATTTTAACAATGTTAATTCTTCCAGTCCACAAGCATAGAATATCTTTACATTTGTTTGTGCCATCTTTCTTTCATCAGTGTTTTATATTTTGCAGAGTATAGCTCTTTTACCTCCTTCATTAAATTTATTCAGAGGTATTTTATTATTTTTGTGTAATTGCAAATGGAGCTGTTTTCTTAATTTCTCTTTCTGCTACTTCATCATTAGTATATAGAAATGCTATCAATTTCTGGCTATTAATTTTGTATCCTGCAAATGTACTGAATTCATTTATTACTTCTCATAGTTTTTTGGTGGAGTTTTTAGGGTTTTCTAAGTGTAGTATCTTGTCATCTGTACAAAGTGACAGTTTAATTTCTTTACCAATATGGATGCCTTATTTCTTTTTCTTGTCTGATTGCTGTTACTAGGATAAAGTTACTTTTTAAAAATGGATATATTTTATGTTGGTGGTGGTGGAAAGAAAGGACTCATGTCTTTTTTTTTTTTTTTTAATTTCAAGAGCTCTATTTGTTTCTCTTAATTCTTTCTTTGGCTTCACTACCAGTTTAAATGGATGTCTTCTCCATTCTACTTACCTGCCTCTCCCCCCGAAATGTTCTTTGTCCAAGGCTTCCACCTCAGGACCTATGTATTTTCAAATCTTTTACTGTATCTAGGACTTTCACCCATCATGTTTCAGATCTGTGTTCAGTGTTGGAGTTTTCTGTGGTAATTTTAGGTTTGCTTTGTCCATGCCCATGCCCCCTTTTCTCTTTTCCTGTTTTCTATGCAGTTTCTTCAGACTTAGCCCTTTTCTCCAGACACAATCTCTTGAGGTGATAGTCAGAAGTTTAATAGTAGCTGTGTTGGCATTTAACAATGATTTCTCTATATACAGATAATTTAAAGCTCATAGTATTCTCCCAGCTTCAGGGTGGTTTTATCTGCACTTCATTTGTGTCTCTGCTACTTTGCAGACTTTGTGGACCTATTCTGATTCTGATAACCATCTTTAAACTATGGTCAACTGCACTATTTCCCATGCGATTCTGCAATTTTCTACAAGAAATATTTATACATTTCATAATAAAGGATTAATCAAATAGTTTCCCCAAGTTTCAGCAAGGCACATTACATTTTTTTCAAGTCATTGTAACTTTGGGAATGAGATAACTAAATAATCCTAGCTGACAATACAGTAAGGTAAATGTGAAACCTTTTAAATAACCACACTTAAAAAATGTAGATCTTAAGGATCATGTCAATTATGAGAGAAAGCTAGAGATCAAAAGTTATGTTACTGGTCCTGTTCCGTCTGATGTTTTAATCAATAACTTAGATAAGGGTTTAAAGGCATTTGTTTCAGATATTGTAATGACATATCTTGAAAAAGATACCAATACTTTTGATTACAGAAATAACATTTAAAAAGAATCCTAAGAGGATAGAAAATGGATTAAAGCCCACCAAACTAAGTTAGCACAGTGTTTTTTTGATTATTTTAGATAAGAGAAAAAAATCAATTGTATGAATTTAACACGTGATGAACTTGGTTTGTCAGGAATTCATATGAAAAAGACCTGACATTTCTAAATAATTATGAACATAATATAAATCAACAATATGATTAATCTGCACAAAAAAAGACCAAAACAATGTTAAGTTTTGCTATTAGGCTGTTGTGGGAGAAGCGGCTATAAAGTACATTTTAGTATGGATTTTGCCAGAATACCTAAAGATTTTGAAGTCATGGCATTTAAAAAATAATATGATAAATTTGGTTTGGGGAGGAAATTGCTTATGATATCTGCGAGAGGATAGTTAAGTGCAGTGGAAGCTCTAGAAGATGATCCTAGGACTATGGTTAGAGATGATTGGGATAAGAAGACATTTCTAAATATTAAATAAACTCAATCATGATAAGTAAGCACTTTCCTGTGAATTCTGTAAGCTCCAATCACTATAGATTATTAAGAAATGTCTGCTTATATTTTGTGTATATGCTTTGTTTTGGAGGTTGCACAGAGATGACTTCTAAGATCTTTGTCAACTTTAAAAGTTAAGTCTATGATACTGTGCTTACATAAAACAGAAAACAAAATAAAAGTACTTTGAAGTCTATATATGACTACAGAGATAAAATTGGTAAGGAACTCCTTCCTCTCCACTTGCGCAGGAAGCTACAGTCAGATTTATTAGACATGTTGAGAAAAACAATCATAAAATCAGTTTTAGTTTGGATTTGATCTGCAAGTTGCTGCATATAGGAGACCATAGTGAGATAAAATGCCAGCCCTTCCCTTCAGCGTAATGTATATTAGAATTCTGAGGAGACACAACATATGACAGTGTAGGCCTGGTTAGAACAAGGATGTCATGTCTGGGTCTACAAATTACTTGTAGAAGTATTCTCTACACTTTCTACACAGTGAAAGAGTCTCTTGAAATTTTGGAAGTTACAATGGAGATAACTAGAATTATACAAATAAAGTTTTTAAGGGTTTATTGCTTAGTCTGAACTTTCTGTAAGGAGAGAGAAATGGAAAATGTTATGCAATTTACCATCAAAACTGTGAAGCACCTGGGATTTTACCATACCTTTAAGCTAGTAAATTATCCCGCCACAGAAAGAAGACAAATAACCTCTGGGTTAGAGACAAAGGACAATTAATTACTCATAGTAGCCAGAGACTCAGCGTTTTCTTGCACTGGTGCCCTACACCCCAGTTCCCACAAAGTGATATGAAGAGGGCCGGGTGACACCTGTATATGTTTTGGGTTATATCACAGGAAAGAAACCTTGAATTTAGGAAACATGCATCTTTTATACTGGATACCAAGCAAACCTTCCTGTTTCTCTCAAGGAAGACACTATATCCTCCAATGCTGCTTGCTATGCAAACATTGTTGAAAATATAGCTCAAAAAAAAAAAAAAGCAGTCAGTGTCTCTGCTTATAAGATATGCAGAAATAAGAAACCTATGAATAATTGTCTCCCAAAACTGAAATTTCATGGCCACCATAATGAAACCACTTTCTATTGGAAATCAGGGATAAGGAAGAATGACCCAGGATAACAAAGAAAGAAAAGAAAGACTATGACCAAACAAAGATCTATTGTGAAGGACATTTGATTAGGATTATTACTAATTTCTACGAAGAAGGGATTAGGCAATACAACCAGAACCATGTTAAATATTACTCTCAGTATTGCCTATTCTACAGTCTGCACTTCTGTCCTTTCCTTTTTCCACAAACACATGCTCTAGTAAAGTCAATCCATCACGGACATTAAAGAATTTTCAGTTAATCCTTTTTTTTTTTCAATTAAAAAGTTCTACATGTATTGTTATAAATAGCTATCTTAACTAGCTGGAACCCAGGTAATGATTTCAATCAAGATTCTCATGCCAAAGAATAGGCATAATTGGTAAGAACACTGTGATTCTTAAATTTTGAGTGAAAGGGTACACACACACACACACACACACACACACACAGCTTCTGGGCACCATCTTACAGAATTCTGTTTTTTCTCTTTGAGTAGTTGTAAGGTAGGTCTCATAAACCTGGTTTTAAAATAGCCACCAGTGATTTTCATGCTGCTCTATTTGAACAATGATTTGAGAACTAAAGCTGGAGGCAGCATTTCCTATTAAGTCTTAGTGGACTACTATTACTAAGGCATATTGAAATGTAAGGCACCATGTGAATGGAAGGCATTGAGGTATAAATATTGGAAAATACTTTTTCAACATTATTAGGCTGTGTCTATGTGCATTAGTGTAGGTGTATTTGAGTGAGGACCCTCTGGAAGGGGGATAATGGAAGGAGGCAAAAGTGGGATGGGGATCCAGAAAGCTTTCCATTTAGAAGAGATCATTGAGTCCTTGCTTGATGATAATGGGGAATATCGATGGTCAAGTTCATCATAATTAGTGCAGAGTTGTTAATTTAATATAAGTCATTCAGACACAGGTGCTGTTTTTATTTTACCTCTGATATTGCCATTGGAAACTTAAAAGTGTTACTGTTTCTTTTCTCAAACCTCAGTTTGCAAAAGCACTGACTGGTTTATATGAATTATTAGGAAATCTGTGGTGAAGAGTCAGACCTTCATTTTTAAAATCAGGGATCAGAGTAAAAGGTTTATAGGTATCATTTGCCTTCTATAGGAAGTACTCAGGACCCTTCAACTGGAGAATGTCAGTAATGCAAAGGATGCTTTGTATCAATGCTCCAATAATATGTCCATGACTTTTAGGTCTACAGTTCTGAAAGAAAAAGCAATAATAAGACACTTTAGACAGGGAGATGAGACCCTCCTTTAAAATTCTCCCTTTCATGCCTGCTTGAAGGGACTAATCGTGTATTTCCTGACAAGCAATGCTTTAGTTTTTATTATACTTTGCTTCTGATCTACAGTAAAAAATATAATTTAAAGAGCTACATGAAAACTTTATTTCAGTTTTTCCTTGTGGATGTTTTCTATTTAAATATAAATTAATTAGGAAAACAGGTTTTCATTTTTACCAAAAAGGGATCAATTATATTGAATGCATGGGAGATACTTTTACAAATAATTATTTTATTTACATTTTATTTTTTCCCCTAATATTTTATTATAAAAAGTTTCAAACATAGAAAAACATAGAAGGGTACAGTGAATACCAGTATAACTACCAATAGGTTCTTCGGTTAACTTTACTATATATGCTTTCTTACATAACTATCTGTCCCATTGCTTACCCACAAATCCATTTAAGTTTTTTGATGCATTTTAAAGTAGGTTGTAGACTATAAATAAATATTAAAATCTGTTTGATGAAATGCATGCTGAAGTGTTTAGGTGCCTCTAAATGCTTAAGCATACATAGCATTAACTATGGTTCAACATTTGTTTATTGTTTTTAAGATAAAAATTTTATATAACTATATGTGAAAAAAATTAGTGTATGACTGATAGATTTGGAATCTGCATACATCCATGAAAACCAAAATTCCTTTAAGAAACAGAAAATTTCTATTATACTTGGAAATTTCTTTATGCCTTTTGCTCATCAATACCTACTCACCTGCCCTCAGATTCAAATATGATTCTTTTTTCCACTGTAGATTAGCCTTGCCAGTTCTAGAACTTTATATAAATGGTATCATACATTATGTGTTCTTTTATGTAAGCCTTTTTCCATTCAGCTTAATGTTTTTGAGATTAATCTATGTTGGTGTGTGTGGTTAAGGAATTTGTTCTTTTTATGGTATAATTTATAAGTATACCACTGTTTGTCTATTCTCTTGCTGATGGACAAATGAGGTTTACAGACTTAGCTATTCTGAATAAAACTGCTGTAAACATTTGTGTACATTTTTAATGTATGTTTAGTGTGCCTAAATACCTGTTGTGATAATTAACTTTTGTGTCAACTTGGAGAATGTTTTTGGATGAGATTCACATTTAAAATTTGAGTAAGCAGATTGCCCTCCATAATGTGGGTGGGCTTCATCTAGTCAGTCGAAGGTTTGAACAGAACAAAGTATTGGCTTCCTCAAGCAATAGGGAATTATCCAACAGATGGCATTTGGATTTTATTTGCACCATCAGTTGTCCTGGGTTTCTAACCTGCTGGCCCACATCGCAGATTTGGACTTGACAGCTTCCATAATTATGTCAGCCAATTCCTTAACACTCTTCCTCCGCCCTCGAATAAATGATTAAATTAAAAATTAAAAAAAATAAATAAAAGTTATATTCTTATAAGTGAGAAAGTCAAGGTAATAGAGAACAATGTGCATTTTATCTTTTTTGTGTGTGACATTTTTGAAAGTCTGAGTTTTGCTTCAACAACACAAAACTACATGCCAAAAGTAGTTTTGTATGAAAGGGAGAGCTAAGCAGAAATTAAGAGTAGGATGCTTAACCAACGGTACCACCCAGGTGCCCCAAGAATGTAATTTTTAAATATATACTTATTCATTATTTGTTTCCACTCAGAACAGGGGATTTAAAACTTAAAAACTGAAAAGTCACACTAGTTCATCAAAGAATATTTATGTGCTCATCCTTGCTTGTACTATTCATGGAAAGTATTTACTAAGATCCTCTTGGATATCAGGTGTTCTACCTATGTGACTTAATTTAATTCATACAATCAACCCTGATCATTCATTAAAGAAATATTTAGCAATTGGGACACTTGAGTGGCTCAGTCAGCTGAGTACCAACTCTTGATTTTGGCTCAGGTCATGATCTAATGTTTTGTGAATTTGAGCCCTGCATCAGGTTCCATGCTGACCAGGAAAAGCCTGCTTGGGATTCTGTCTCTCTCTTTCTCTCCCCTCCCCTGCTTGTGCTCTCTTTCTCTCAAAATAAATAAATAAACATTAACAAAATATTTGGTGATTGTCTACTCTTTGTTAGATACTCTTCTAAATAGTGGGGTTACATTGGTGAAAAAGAGAGACAAAATTATTGTTTTCCATTTTAATGTGAGGAAACATAACACTAAGCACAGTAAATAAGTACATTATATACTTTGGTAGAGGTGATAATCGTATACTATGGGAAAAGGTACTATGAAGAAAAATTAAGCAAAGTAAGAAGCACAGAGAGCCCTTGTTGGAAGTGGGTCAGTTAATGTTTTGAAAACATAACATTTGAGTTAATATTTGAAGGTGAAGGAGTAAGCTCTGTAGATATCCAGGAGAAAAGCGTTCTAGTCAGAGGAAACATGTAGTGCAAAAGCTCTGGGTGGGAATATATCTGGTACTTTGAAGAACAGTAAAATGTCAAGTATAGTTGGAAATTATATTATATTATATTATATTTTATTTTATTTTAATTTTATTTATCTTACCTTATTTTTTAATGCTTTTGAGGGGCAGGGGGAGGGAGAGAGAGAGAGGGAGACACAGAATCTGAAGCAGGCTCCAGGCTCTGAGCTGTCAGCACAGAGCCTGATGTGGGGCTCAAACTCACAAATTGTGAGATCATGACCTGAGCCAAAGTCGGTCGCTTAACCGACTGAGCCACCCAGGCGCCCCTATTTTTTATTTTAGTAGGCTAAATTTATTATTCATCCTAGGCAGTAAGAGGAAGAGCAGTAAGAGATGATATTCAGATAGAGAGGTCCAGAGAAAGATCTTTTGTGATATATTTGGTCTTTATTTTGACTTAAATAGGGGTTGTTAGAGGATTTGGAGCAGGATGGTGACAGATCTGACCTATACTCCCAAAATTCACTCTTAATCCCATGATGAAAGCATACTGGAGCAAAAGTGGAATGAAGGACACTGGATAGAAAATACTTACAATAAGCCAGGCAATACATGATGATTATTTGGGTGCAATAATCAAAATGGTTAGAAGAAAGTGAATTTTTTATTTTAATTTTAAATTTATTTTATTTTATTTTTTTCCAAGTAGAGCCAACATGAGTTGCTAAAGAGTTAGTTGTGTGATGTGTATGTAAGAAAGAAGGCAAGGGCTACGTTTTTGTTTTTGTCTTTGGGGTATGAACTAATAGGTTATGATCTGGAGAGATGGAGAAGAATGTGTCTGCTATAGATTAAAATATGAAAATAAGGAATTAATTTTTTGACAAGATGTTTGAACTGCCAATGGACATTGTAGTAGAGAAGTCAAGAAATAAACTAATATGGGTGTGGAATAGAAAAAGTTTGGGCTAGATACAGAAATATGGAGATCACTCATGTTAGACTAATACTTAAAATCACAAGACTGGATGAGATCACTAATGGGTGTGGGTAGAGAAGGAAAGAGGTACAATGGTTGAGCCCAGGGGTACTCCAATTTTAAGACATTGAAAAGAAGAAGAAGAATCAGCAAAATATATGGAGAAGGAACTTCCAGAAATGAAAGAGGAAAGCTAGGAGTGTATTGTGTATTGGAAACCAAGTAAAATGTTCACAGAATAAGAGAGGGATCAACTCAGCCTAGTGTTACTAATGAAGAAAGATTGGTACTAAGAATTATCTAGTAGATTTAGCAGTGTGGAGATGCCTGATGACTTTGACTATGTCAGTGGAGAGGTGTAGGCAAAATCCTAATTGGTGTAGTATAAAAAATAATGGGTAAGTTTTACTTTTAATGAGAATGTGCCAAGCTAGAAAGTGTGTCATTTCCACCAAGACAGTAAAAAAATAAATTACAAAGTCATTAATTTTCTGCAACTTATCACAAAGCTGATGTATAGGGCAACCAAGTAGCCTAAAAGTCAAGGACGGGACCTTCTAAGGAGAGAGAAGTAACACAGAATGGGAGGGAGAAGTAGCAGTTGTCATTTGATGGGTAAGAAAAAAAATCAATAAATATGATAATGAACAGTTAGTAGTTGAATGTAGGCTAGTATACAGTATAGATCCCCTAAAAACCCCAGACACAAAGGGTTTTATACCCATTTACATGCTATTTTTCATGGACATCACTCAGATGCTTGGTAGAAAGATGAATGACAGAGTAAGAGACCAGAGCCTCTCCCACAGGGCTATAGGCCTATAGGAGGAGTTGACTGCCACTGTAGAGCAGGCATAAAACATCACACATTTCCCTAAACCCCTTTGCTCATACAAAATAAAAGCTTTAAGCTTCTTGGGAAGGGGCAGTGAATCTTAATTTTTTTTCTGGGGAAAGGATAGAAGAAAAATACCTTTAGTCCTACAGAAAGAATAGGAGAGTTTTAGGTTGAAGATCCTATATTCAAGGTCTCCTGAGAGGCATGAAACTCTTCTGCACAAGATTTACCACAGATCCAAGGCAAAGTTGGCTGTCACAGGGAGGAGAAGCAGGAATGCTGAGAAATCTCTACATCTGAGGGTGATCAGTAGGGGGTTTGCCAACAATGGAGGCTGGGCTAGTACAACAAAGCACCTATCCTGCCCTGCCCCAAGCATAGGAAACAGTGAATGACAAAAAGCACCCACTCCACTGGGATAGGGGAGGAGTGGAAAGAGTCTCCCTGTTACCAAGGCCTGTAGGAAAGGCAAAAAGGGCTAAGCAGGAACACTGAGAAAAACTCTTCAGGACCCTAGACCAGATGCTCAGCACAAGTCAATGGCAGTCTTCCATTAGAGAAATTAGAACTAGTTCTACACTGAACATAACCATAGCAACAACAAAGTATATACACAGCTCACCTCCTGGCTGGATTGATTCAATTGGGCCTTTTCTCCAATGGCCCAATAGAAGAAAAGACATACCTATTTATAGGCATAAATGTTATTTGCTCCAATATCTACTGTTCTACATAAAATGCCTATGATTCAAAAACAGTTATGAGACATACACATAAATTAAAAGAAAAATACAATCCATTGTCAAAGATAAAAAGTAATCACCAGAACTAGACTTAGAGTTGTCTCAGATTTTGGAACTATAAAACCACAATTTAAAAATAACTGTGATTCATATCTTAAATATCTATCTAGCAGAAAACATGGGTAATATTCATAAACAGATGAGGAATTTTGGCAGAGATATATACTATGAAAATAGACAAATGGGACGGTGGAAATTAAAAACATCAGAAGTATCCTTTCAAAGCGCTGATTAGTAGACTTGACATAGTTGAGAAAGAATTAGTGAAGTTAATGATAGATCAATAGAGATCACCCAAATTGCAGAAAAAGAAAACACATAATGGAGCATCCAAAGGATTTGAACTAGTAGCAAATTGTCTAACTAACATACAAGTACTTAGAATCTCAGAAGAGAGAGAGAACAGGAGCAATAAGTATTTAAAAAGATAAAGGATGGGAATTTCCCAAAGATAACGAAAAACATCAAACCACTGAGCCAAGACCAGAGATCTACAAAAGAAATACAAAACAACATAAAACCAAAATGCATACACATGTAATTATACATACACATTTCTCAATTTCTGAAAACTAAAGCTATAGAGAAATTCATAAATATGCAAATAAAAAAAGATAAATATTCATTATAAGCCAGAAGACAATGAAATGACACATTTAAAAGGGTTGAAAGGGGAGCCTGAATGGCTGAGTCTGTTAAGCATCTGACTCTTGGTTCTGCTCAGGTCATGATTTCACAGTCATGAGATTGAGCCCTGTGTCAGGCTCCATACTGAGCAAGGAGCATGCTTGGGATTCTCTCTCTCCCTCTCTTTCTGCTCTGCCCCCACTCACATGTGCACTCTCTCTCTTTCTCTCTCAAAATAAATAAATACACTTTTAAAAGACAAAGTGCTGCAAAAACATGTCAGCATAGATTTCTATTTCAGGGATAAAGTATTTGTAAAGTGAAAGTAAAAAACTGTATCAGAAAAAAATAGGAGACAACCTTTGAACAGATCTACATTAAAAGAAATATTAAAGGCACTTCTTCAGGTGGAAGTAATATTATATTGGACAAGAACATAGATCTAGAAAAGAAAAAAAAAGCTTTGGAAATAACAAAACTAGACGTAAATTTAGAGTCATTTTGTTCCTTACCCTTAATCACTTAGAAATACAATCGACTATCTAAAGCAAAAGTAGTAATGATATATTTAAGGGTTTATAACAAATGTAAAAGCAAAATATATGAGAACAGTGAAAAAAACAAAAGACAGGTGAGTTATAATTATAGCGATTTAAAATTATTGCACTCTATATAAAATGGTATACTATTATTTGAAGGCAAACTGTGAATAACTAAAGTTGCATATAATAAGTTCAGGGGCAACCAACTAAAATATTTTTAAAAATAAGTATACCTAATATACCAATTTTGGAGAGAAGATAAAATTATAAAAATACTCAATTCAAAAGCAGATCAAAGAAGAAGGAAAAGAAACAAAGGAATTGATGGAACCAGTAGGAAGACACTTGCAATCATATTGTTTATAATCAATGATACACAATGATCAAAAATTTTAAAGAGGAATAAAATTTAGAAACCTCTGAGAGTGAGAGAGAGAGAAAGAAAGAGCATCAATTAACAACATTGGAGATAAAAGAAGGAGCATCACTAGAGGTACTATAGATGTTAAAAGGCTAAAAAAGGCAAAATTCAATTCATTTTATGTCAATAAATTTAACAAATTAGGTGAAATGGACAGATGCAGGAAAGGTAGAAACTTTCCAACTCATACAAGAAGTAATAGATAACTAGAATTGTCATATATCTATTTGGATAACTGAAACACTTAAATTTCAGACCCTGATGGTTTCATTTATACATTTAACAAACATTTAAAAACTATCAATTCTACATAATTTCTTCCATATAATAGAAGAAAATGGAACACTTCAGAACTCATTTTATGAGGCCTCCATAGTACCGTCATGTCAAAATTAGATGAAAACATTAAAAGAAAACTATAAATCAATATCCTTCAATAACATAAACACAAAATTCTCAACAAAATATTAGCACATTGAATCCGGCAATATATTGAAAGGTTAATATATCATGACTAACTGGGGTCATCTTAGGAATGAAAAGATGATTCAATATTTGAAAATCAATGAATATAATTAACTTTATTGATAGGCTAGACAAGAAAAGTAATATAATCATTTCAGCAGATGCTGCCAAAACAAGGGAGCATTTAACAAAACAAAATTCATGCAAGATAAAAACTCTAGGAAAACTATACATTAAATATAACTTCCTCATGAAAAATCTGTAGGTGAATTCTTTAAAAAAATTTTTTTTAATGTTTATTTATTTCTGAAAGAGAGAGACAGAGTGAGAGAAGCAATAGGGCAGAGAGAGAGAGGGAGACACAGAATCTGAAGCAGGCTCCCAGCTCTGATCTGTCAGCACAGAGGCTGATGTGGGCCTCATATCCACTGACTGAGTTACCCAGGTGCCCCTGTAGGTGAATTCTTAATAGTGTATGATTCAATGCTTTCTCCTTATCACTGGGTTAAGACAAGGATGCATGTCCTCAGCAATCCTATTCTACATTACATTGGAGGTCATATCCAGGGCAGTATTGGCAAGAAATGGAAATAAAAGCCATATAGACTATAAATAAAAATAAATAAATAAAACCATGTCTATTCACAGACAATAAAATTGCCTACGTAGAAAATCTCATAAAATGCACCAAAACCTACTAGTCAGTAAGTTTTGCAAAGTTGCAGGATTCAAGCTTAATATAAAAACAAAAACAAAAACTTGCATTTTTAAGTGTTTGCAGTAACAACTGGGAATTTAAAAAGTACCTTCACAATACTATTAAAAATATTAAATGTTAAGAGGTGAATCTAATAATAATGTGCAAGATTGGGGCTAATCATGCTAAACATTTGATTAAATTTATAAGAAATTGCCATATGGTTTTCTACAATCTCTTTTCCATTGTGCTTACCCAACAACAATGTATGAGTCCTAGTTTCTCCACTTCTTCACCAGCACTTGATATTGCCTGTTTTTTTTTTTTTTTTTTTTTTTCTTAGCCATTTTAAGAGGAAAGGTGGAGGGCAGTAGACCTAATGTCTGTATTCCACCTCTCCAATTCCTATGTTGAAATCCTAACCCCCTATAATGGCATTAGGAGGCAGGAACTTTGAGACGTAATTGTCATGAAAGTGGAACCCTTGTATATGAAATTAGTCCCTTTATAAAAGGAACCCAGAGGGTTCCCTCACCCTTCTGCTTTGTAAGGATACAGAAAAGATGGCCATTTATGAATCAGGAAGCATATTCTCACTGGACACCTAAGTGGACACCAGTTTACCTTAATCTTGGGCTTCCCAACCTCTATAACTGTGAGAAATAAATGTTTTTCTTTTTTTAAGCCACCCAATCTATGGTATTTTTGTTATAGCATCCTAAATGTACTAAGAAAGGAATGGGTCTCAGGAGCAGTATGCTGCTGTAATAAACACCTGAAACTGTAGAAGCAGCTTTGAACTGTGTCATAGGTGGAGGCTGGAAGGATGAACCCAAATATACCCTCACCATGACACATTAAAATCAAGCTTTCAAAGTCAAACTTTCAAGTGAAAAAGGATTTATATATATACGTGTGTGTGTGTGTGTGTGTGTGTGTGTGTGTGTGTGTGTGTGTATTTTTGTAGACTCCACACTCAGCATGGAGTTTAACACAGGGCTTGAACTCACAACCCTGAGATCAAGACCTGAACTGAGATCAAGAGTTAGACACTCAACCGACTAAGCCACTGAAGCATCTCTCAAGTGAATAAGGATATTATATACTATTAAAAGGTTCAGTACAGTGAAGAGATACAATAATTATAAACGTGCATGCATCTAATAACAGAACATCAAATATATGAAGCTGACATATGCTACAACATTGATCAACCTTGATGACTGTATGCTAAGTAAAATAAGCCAACCACAAAAGAGCAAGAATTATATACACTTCTGCTTATGTGAGGTAATTAGAGTAGCCAAAATCATAGAGACAGCAAATAGAATGGGGGCTTCCTGGTATTGGGGGAATGGCAAATAGGGAGTTATTCTTTAAAGGACATAGAGTTTCAGTTTAGAAATATGAAAAGAGTTCTGCAGATGGATGGTGATGATGGTTGCACAATATGAATATACTTAATGTTACTGAACTGTACACTTACAATGATTAAGATGATAAATTTTGTGTTATATATATCGTACCACAAAAATTAAAAAGAGAGAATGGGAGGAGAAAATGGGCAGCAACAAATATAGACAATTTTAGTATCCAAAATCTATAAAGAACTTATCAAACTCAACACCCCAAAAAATCATCCAGTGAAGAAATGGGCAGAAGACATGAATAGACACTTTTCCAAACAAGACATCCAGATGACTGATAGACACATGAAAAGATGCTCAATATCACTCATCATCAGGGAAATGCAAATCAAAACCATGATGAGATAGCAGCTCACATCTGTCAGAGTGGCTAAAATTAACAACACAAAAAACAAGTGTTGGTGAGGATTAGAGAAAGGGGAGCCGTCTTGCACTGTTGGTAAGAATGCAAACTGGTGCAGCCACTGTGGAAAACAGTATGAGGGTTCCTCAAAAAGTTAAAAATAGAACTAGCCTACCCAGCAATTATACTACTAGGTATTTACCCAAAAGATACAGAAATACATATTCAAAGGGGTGTATGTACCCTGATGTTTACAGCAACATTATCAACAATAGCCAAACTATGGAAAGAGTCTAAATGTCTATCGACTGATGAATGGATAAAGAAGATGTGGTGTGTATGTATATATATACATATATACATATATACATACATACATACAATGGGATATTACTTAGCCATCAAAAGGAATAAAATCTTGCCATTTGCAATGATGTGGATGGAGCAAGGAGTGTATTATGCTAAGTGAAATAAGTCAGTCAAATACAAATACCATATGATTTCACTCATATGTGGCATTAAGAAACAAACCACAGGAACATATGGGAAGGGGAAAATAAAGAAAGAAGGAAATAAACCATAAGAAACTCTTTTTTTTTAAGTTTATTTATTTTGAGAGAGACAAAGGGATCATGAGCAGGGGAAGGGCAGAGAGAGAGGGAGAGAGAGAATCCCAAGCAGGCAATGCACTGCCAGTGCAGAGCCAATGCGGGACTTGATCTTATGAACCATGAGATCATGACCTGAGCTAAAATCGAGAGGTGGATGCTTAATCAACTGAACCACCCGGGTGCCCCCAAACCATGAGAGACTCTTAATGACAGAGAACAAACTATGGGTTGGCAGAGGGAGGTGGGTAGGAGATGGGCCAGATGGGTGATGGGTACCAAGGAAGGCACTTGTGATGAGCACTGGGTATTGTATGTAACTGATGAGTCACTAAATTCTACTCCTGAAAACAATATTACACTATATATTAACTAACTAGAATTTAAATAAAAATGTGAAGAAAATACAAAAAAAGGAATATTGCTGCAACAAGGAGCAGAAACGAGGTGATAGCTGGATGGAAACAGGATAAAATGAGTTATTTCTTTAACATGGGAGAATTCGTAGCAAGTTTGAATACTGATTGGAATGATCCAGTAGGAAGGATAATATAAGACAAAGAGGGAGGCATTCCTGGAATGAACCCTTGGGTAGGTGAGAGAGAGAGTTTGATTTACTACAAATTGGGAGTTGGCCTTAGGTAGCAATAAAAATAGTCAATCTCTAGTAAAGCCAAATAATAATAGTAATATCTATTGCTATATAATCATAACTGACATTGATGGTGTGCACTTGGATGTCAGGCACTTTTCAAAGCATTTCATACATAGGTACGTTGCCCTTATAACAACCATATGAGATAGTTACAATTTCCATGCTCCTTTTACAAACAAGGAAACTGAAGCCCAAGATTGGTTAAGTAGCTTGCTTAGTGATGCAGTTAGAGGGTCTGGTTTCAGAGTCTGTTTACTAACAAAATAGGTGCACTTATAATTTTGAATAGGAAATTGAGGCTCAGACACATCCATGAAATTGCCCAAGGTCACATGGCTATTCAGTGTGGAGCTAAGTGTATTGGATCCCAAAGACAAAGATCTTTCTAGGACCCCCTGTTTCTCTACTTCTGAAAAACAATGTTGCATAGGTCAAACTCTAACTTACAACAGCTCTCTAGACTGTAGTTTTGTTGGTGTAGCAATGACACCGGAAAGCCTGAGTATGTACCCTCTGTCTGCCCCTTACCAGTTATGTGTGCCTGGATGGGTTCCTTGATTTCCACGTGTCTCCCAAATGAAAATTATAATAATAGTTACCTCCTATGGTTATTTTGAGGATTAAATGATTTATAATAGTGTTCTGCACACAGTAAGCGAACTATGTGTTAGTTACCATTTAAAATTTTTATGCTATGCATTTCTAATGATCAAAATTAATTATCTCATTCATGCAGTGCACTGTCAACAGAGGCTTATTGAATTCTTAGTAGTTATAGTGCCTTGTGCTAGGACACATAGGATACAGAAGGAAGTTAAACTACTATATTTAAACATATAAATATACATAGAGAAATATAAATATACACACACATATACATAAGCATATGCAAACAGAGCCATATAATTTTCTATTTTTTTAAGTTTATTAATTTAGAGAGAGAGAGAGAGAATAAGCAGGGGGGGCACAGAGAGAGAAGGGGAGAGAGAGAATCCCAAGCAGGCTCCGAGTCCAACATGTGGCTCGATCTCACAAACCACAAGATCATGACCTGAGCCAAAGTCAAGAGTCAGAAGCTTAACTGACTGAGCTACCCAGGTGTCCCAGAGCCATATCATTGTCAACATGGAAAGGACAATTTTGAATCATCAACTCCAAGCTCTCTGCTTCCCCCATTTTAATGAATTCTTGATGTCTGACTGGACCAGTGGATCAAACCTGTCACAGTCAGGGTTGTACTCCCACATTGCCTAGTACAAACCCTGTCCATGGTAGGTATTTAACAAATGTTTGTTTGGTGAAGAGATTTGAAGGAACATAAGTAACAGTCCTGAATGTAGAATGATCTGCGTGCCACAGGAAGAGCTGGCTGTGATATATTTCACATTCCAGCTGGTCATTACAGCATTCCTAAATCAATGCTGAGCACTAAGCCTATCTGGACACTGGTGATGTTGATGCCAATAAGGAAATGTCAGACAGGGAGGGAGTCACTCATTATTTCCAGAAAACTGCATGGATGCAGGAGCTGAAAGATGCATCACGAGTCACTAAAGAGCCTTTTGTTATCGACTGTTCGCAGGCAACTGCTTGTCATCTGGCTTCTGACAAGAGAATATAATTTTCCAAAGTGGAATCATTTTCCTAGGTAAATGTATCTTGTGCTCTATTCCACTTTGATGGAACTGACATATTTGGTGTTGGATGCCTTCCATGTGAAGATTTATCATTTAATTATAACTAAGAACACTGACTAAATCCCAGCTGCTTGGGGAAATTACTAACCCGAAATGCAGGGTTCCCAATAAAAGACTGGGAGCTTATTTCTGATCCACAGACTCAAGATTTCGATTCCACAAAAAGTGACAAATGTTTCAGCTTCCAAGGAAGAGACAGGTCCTAATTATGAGATACATAGTATATTCCAAATTAGAGAAGCACAAACACGAGCCACTCTGAAATGCATTTTGGTGGTTTGAAAACAGATGAGGTGTGTTAAGTCCTCATGCCATGTGGCTAACGTAAGCCCCTCTGCTTCTATCAGTTGTGACCTATCGCATCCTGAAAAATGTGTCTCTCAGTGGCATGTGGGTAACCACACCACTTAATTATTCTGTTACGGCGAAAGGAAACACAGAGAATGTTGTTTCTGGGCTTTTCATCTTTTGCTCTTCTAACCTCAAAAGAGCATTAAAAGGATAGAAACTCTCAGGCAGCCTATTTCATTAAGAAAATTAATTCGATGATAACAGGGAGCTTTTACCAGTTGGGCTTTTACCATTTGTTGCTATGATGGATACCTTAGGACTAGATTCAAGAACTGGTAGCAGTTTTGGGCAAGGAAGCATTCGATCCTGTTTTATCATGCAGAATTTTGAGCAGTGGTTCTCAGCCCTAGCTATACAGTAGAATTATTTGGCTATCTTTTAAAACATCTTTTTAAAATGTTTGCTCCCCGTTTTGTAAGTTCTGATTTAATTAGCTTGGGATGCATCTTGGGCACTGGTATTTTTTAAAGACTCCCTAGATGATTTGTATTTACAGACGTTGTTGAGAATCACTGCCCAGTGTAAGATTCTCCAAGATTCTCAATATTGAGCCATCAGCAAGAAGAATCCTGAATGATTAGTATGTACCTAATAGAAGCTGAGTCTTCTTGGCTCTAACTCCAAATGGACACAATGGCTGTGATTCCAGTTTCTGTAGATGACCCTAAACTTTGGGTCCAGTAACATCTTTCCTTTGTCCTCTTAAGCCAGAAGGGAGTAGTGGCCTGTAGGCACCAATCTGGGGCTTCTTCATCTGCCTTGACTGGCATCTCAGCTTCTGCATTATCTGGTTAAATTACTTTTCTTTTAAATGCTTCTAGTTATTTCTGTTTTACTGGTTGGACTCTGACCGATAGACCTCCCATATTTAGACAATTCCTTCCCGAACACTAAATTTCTCTTAAATTAGGGTCACATTCCTCTGTTCTTCTTGAAATTTAGTAATATTTGTTTCTACTTCCTCTTCTCACGTATTTCATAAATCTTTCCTCATCAGGCTTTCACCCTCACCAATCCAACCCCACTGTTCTCATAGAATCAGTTGTGAAATATACCAGACAACTCTTGGTCATTATCTTCCTTGACTTCTTGGCAGTATTTAACAAAGATGATTACTTTCTCTTTTTGAAAAGCTTTTATTATTTGGTTTATGGGGTTCCTCATTTTCTATTTGTTACTCCATCTTTGTCCATTTTACTGGATCTTCTTGGCCTTTCTGAACTCTAAACAGAGTCAAGGTGCAAAAGGCACCAGTCCTTGATTCTACCAGTGATTCCACCAGAGGCAAAGAGAGGGTCTGGAGAAGCATCTTGATACTCATTTCTCTTGTCCTACCATCTTCTCTCCATTTTCTCTCACTGGCCACAGCCAGCAGAGGCCAGCTAACCTGTGAGCATGGGGAATGCAGCATGTTAGGACCAGATACTACAGAACCGGGGAGGCCGAGGGAGTAGATATGAGATGGGAACTGTTATTGTACATTTGTTTACTTCTCGGGATGATCAGTAGAAATGGACAAATTGATGATGCAGAAGAAAGAGAGTGAGGAGAAAAGGTGGTTTGCTAGCAACTAGAGGTGTGTTTATAGAGATAAACCTACTCTTTTCCATCTTAGCAAAGTGCACACTGCACATCGTGCTGCCCAGACACAAGATATGTGTCTTTCTCCCACACCCCACCCTTCTGATCCATCAGCAAGTCCTATCAGCTCCATCTGGTAATACAGCTTAAATCCACACATATCTCACTATCTCCTTGTTAGGTTTAGCCTGTTATCCCTGCCAGATTATCCCAATGGCTTTTTATAAGGTCTTACCTTTTCTTGTACGGCTCTGAATCACTTGCTTACATAGAAGCCATGGCCTTCTTTTTAAATTTCTAAGAAGGTCTTGCTACCTACTCTCTTAGTTGAAACCCTTAGCCTCAGGCACATGGCCTGTACTCGTGCAGACTGTGTCCTGACCAACTGTGGGGCTGGGAAAGGTGGTTCTGTCATTAAACAATGTAGAGTCCCTGCTGAGTGCACACAAAAAAGACACACGATTGTGGTCTCCAGAGCCCTCCAAGGGGAGTCTGACTGGCTTCTTGGGCTCCTCTCCTATCACTCTCCACCTGGATCACAACACAATAGCCACACTGGTCTTTCTTTTTTTTGGTCACACCAAGCTTATTTAAATCTCAGCTTGTACTTTCTGTGCCTTTGACTCAGATGTTCATCACCCACACCTGTGAGCAACTTGTCTTCATATTTTATTCAGGCCTCTTCTCAGAAGTTATTGCCTGGGGCGCCTTGGTGGCTCAGTCAGTTAAGTGTCCAACTCTTGGTTTCTGCTCAGGTCATGATCTCACGGTTCGTGGGTTTGAGCCCTGTATTGGGCTCTGCACTCTGTCAGTGCAGAGTCCGCTTGGGATTCTCTCTCTCCCTCCTTCTCTGCCCATTCCCTGCTCTGTCTTTTAAAATAAATAAATAAACTTAAAACAAAAAGGTTATCTCAGATACACACGCCTTAAGGAGCTGGAAAAAGAACAGCAAATAAAACCTCAAACCAGCAGAAGACAGGAAATAATAAAGATAAGAGCAGAAATTAATGCTATCGACCCCCCCCCTAAAAAAAAAACAGTAGAACAGATCAATGAAACCAGAAGTTGGTTGGTTTTTTGAAAGAATTAATAAAATAGACAAACCACTAACCAGTTTGATCAAAAAGAAGAAAGAAAGGACCCAAATAAATAAAATCAAGAATGAAAGAGGAGAGATCACAACCAAAACAACAGAAATAAAAACAATAATAAAAGAATATTATGACCAATTATATGCCAATAAAATGGGTAATCTGGAAGAAATAGACAAATTCCTAGAAACATATACACTACCAAAACTGAAACAGGAAGAAATAGAAAATTTGAACAGACCCATAACCAGTAAGGAAATCAAATTAGTAATCAAAAATCTGCCAAAAAACAAGAGTCCAGAGCCAGATGGCTTTCCAGGGGAAGTCTACCAAACATTTAAGGAAGAGTTAACACCTATTCTCTTGAAACTGTTCCAAAAAATAGAAATGGAAGGAAAACTTCCAAACTCTTTCTATGAAGCCAGCATTACCCTGATTCCAAAAACAGACAGAGACCCCCACTAAAAAGGAGAACTATAGACCGATTTCCCTGATGAACATGGATGCAAAAATCCTCAACAAGATATTAGCCAACCAGATCCAACAATACATTTAAAAAAATATTCACCACGACCAAGTGGGATTTATACCTGGGATGCAGGGCTGGCTCAATATCCGCAAAACAATCAATGTGATTCATCACATCAATAAAAGAAAGGACAAGAACCATATGATCCTCTCAATAAATGCAGAGAAAGCATTTGACAAAATACAGTACCCTTTCTTGATAAAAACTCTCAAGAAAGTAGGAATAGAAGGATCATACCTTAAGATCATAAAAGCCATGTATGAACGACCCAACACTAATATCATCCTCAATGGGGAAAAACTGCCATCTTTCCCCCTAAGGTCAGGAACAAGACAGGGATGTCCACTCTCACCACTGTTATTCAACATAGTATTGGAAGTCTTAGCCTCTGCAATCAGACAACACAGAGAAATAAAAGGCATCCAAATCATCCAGGAGGAGGTCAAACTTTCACTTTTCGCACATGACATGATACACTATATGGAAAATCCAAAAGACTCCACAAAAAAAATGCCAGAACAGCTTAATGAATTCATCAAGGTTGCAGATATAAAATCAATGCACAGAAATGGGTTGCATTCCTATATACCAACAATGAAGCAACAGAAAGAGAAATCAAGGAATCGATCCCATTTACAGTTGCACCAAAAACCATAAAATACCTAGGAATAAATCTAACCAAAGAGGTGAAAAATCTATACACTGAAAACAATAGAAAGCTTATGAAAGAAATTGAAGAAGTCAGAAAAAAACAGAAAAAGATTCCATGTTCCTGGATAGGAAGAACAAATATTGTTAAAATGTCAATACTACCCAAAGCAATCTACATATTCAATGCAATCCCTATCAAAGTAGCACCAGCGTTCTTCACAGAGCTAGAACAAATAATCCTAAAATTTATATGGAACCAGAAAAGGCCCCGAATAGCCAAAGCAATCTTGAAAAACAAAACCAAAGCAGGAGGCATCACAATCCCAGACTTCAAGCTATACTACAAAGCTGTAATCATCAAGACAGTATGGTACTGGCACAAGAACAGACACTCAGATCAGTGGAACAGAATAGAGAACCCAGAAATGGACCCACAAACGTATGGCCAACTAATCTTTGACAAAGCAGGAAAGAATATCCAATGGAATAAAGACAGTCTCTTCAGCAAGTGGTGCTGGGAAAACTGGACAGTGACATGCAAAAGAATGAACCTGGACCACTCTCTTACACCACACACAAAAATAAGCTCAAAATGGATGAAAGACCTTAATGTAAGACAGGAAGCCATCAAAATCCTTGAGAAGAAAGTAGGCAAAAACCTCTTTGATCTTGCCCACAGCAACTTCTTACTCAACACGTCTCCAGAGGCAAGGGAAACAAAAGCAAAAATGAACTACTGGGACCTCATCAAAATAAAAAGCTTCTGCACAATGAAGGAAACAATCAGCAAAACTAAAAGGCAACCGACAGAATGGAGAAGATATTTGCAAATGACATATCAGATAAAGGGTTAGTATCCAAAATCTATAAAGAACTTATCAAACTCAACACCAAAAAACAAATAATCCAGTGAAGAAATGGGCAAAAGACATGAATAGACACTTCTCCAAGGAAGACATCCAGATGGCCAACCGACACATGAAAAAATGCTCAACATCACTCATCATCAGGGAAATACAAATCAAAACCACAATGAGATACCACCTCACACCTGTCAGAATGGCTCACATTAACAACTCAGGCAACAACAGATGTTGGTGAGGATGCAGAGAAAGAGGATCTCTTTTGCATTGTTGTTGGCAATGCAAACTGGTGCACCCACTCTGGAAAACAGTATGGAGGTTCCTCAAAAACTAAAAATAGAACTACCCTACCACCCAGCAATAGCACTACTAGGCATTTATCCACGGGATACAGGTGTGCTATTTTGAAGGGACACATTCACCCCCATGTTTATAGCAGCACTATCAACAATAGCCAAAGTTTGGAAAGAGCCCAAATGTCTGTCGATGGATGAGTAGATAAAGAAAATGTAGTATATGTATACAATGGAGTATTACTTGGCAATCAAAAAGAATGAAATCTTGCCATTTGCAACTACATGGATGGAACTGGAGGGTATTATGCTAAGTGAAATTAGTTAGAGAAAGACAAAAATCATATGACTTCACTCATACGAGGACTTTAAGAGACAAAACAGATGAACATAAGGGAAGGGAAACAAAAATAATATAAACACAGGGAGGGGGACAAAACAGAAGAGACTCATAAATATGGAGAACAAACTGAGGGTTGCTGGAGAGGTTGTGGGAGGAGGGATGGGCTAAATGGGTAAGGGGCATTAAAGAATCTACTCTTGAAATCATTGTTTCACTGTATGCTAACTAATTTGGATTAAATTTTAAAAAATAAAATAAAATAAATTAAAAAAAAATCTCTTCATAGAGATCTTCCATGCCTGCCTGTGTGAAAGACCACCCTCAGCCTGAAGTTAGTCTTTTTAAAAATTTGGTTTGCTTTACTTTTTTATGGCATTTATATACCTGACACTATATTATATATTTAGGGCATATTGTTTCTCTTTCCCTCGAAAATGGGAGCAAATTTTTGTATCTTGATCTCTGCTATGATCACAGTAACATTAACAGCATCTGGCACCCAGTAGGGGCTTCATACACTCTTGAATAAACAAAGGGAAAAAAAAAACAATGAACAAATGGTGGGAAGTTGCCCTTGCCAGAGCTGAGCATACCCCTTGTGTAAATGCCCACAACCCTGTCAATGCAGTTATTTCCGAATACTTCATAAATCTCAGAATGTCAGAGTGCAGCTGAGTTCCATGCAAAAGTTGGAAGAGTGACTTTCTGCCAAGCCCCATCTCACCCATGGGCCCCCAAAGAGTATTTGTTTTGATGAGTGTTCTCTATGTTCCCCTCAACAACCTCTGCAGGTGCTAGCCCCAGACTCAGACTCTCAGCCTCACATGGAAATCATTCCATCCACTTTCTGCCCTTACTCGAACCATAGAGACTTGAACTTTCTCCAAGAGGTCAGGCAGAAGCAGTCACCATGCTATCGCTGGCTGTCTCCCTTTGTCTCTAACTGTACCTCCTGAGCTTCCACATCAGAGGCTCTTTGGCACATCACCATCAGTGGAGGAAGCTTTCGGGCACAGAGAAGAGGGAGTGCTCTTTAAGGATGTAGCATCAGATCCCCAGAAGAACCAGCTACCTTGTTCTGTACCAGGTAAATACATCTTCAGAAATACATGTTCTATAAAGGTAAGTTACATTGAATTATTTATGACAAAATGCTATAATATCTGAGATTTGCTTTGAAATTACCTAGCAGATGTAGGGAGAAGGGAGAAGGGAAAGGTTGGCAAACAATTGCTATTTTGCATCTCAGTGATGGGTACTTGAATGCACACATGTACACTCTTTTCTACACATTTATGTTTGAATTCTCCCACAATTAAAAGCCAAAAGAAAGAAAGAAACAGACAGACAGGTAAAGGGAATAGAATAGAAAAGAATAGAAAAAATAGAAAAGAAAATAAAAGAATAGAATGCCAAGCACTTTGCAGCTTTTTTGTAAATTAGAGTTGTCTGGTGTTTCATTTCTAATGAAAACCCACAGCAAATAGATTCCAAACCAAAGACTAAACCTTCTGTCCCCTTTGACAAGTGCTTCTCTCTTGAGAGACGATTTCTCATTTCTAAATGAAAAGGCATCAAAGGGTATCCAATCTATCTATTTTGTTGACCTCTTTGAGATAGGGCTTCTAAATGTATTTAGACTTTTTCTGAGGATGAGTTTTTGGTGCTCAAATGGATTCTGAGTAAAGAAGACAGTGCAGGCCACATAAGATTGATTTGGCGAAGTCCTCACGTGAAGGATGCTTTTGCAGTCACGACGTCTGATACCAAATGCTTCCAACCGAGAGGGTCATTGGCAGTAACAGCTGCACCCTCTGATGTTCACAGGACCCTCCACAAGCTAAGTGAGTAGGTTCATTTTTACCATTTTAGGCCCTGGATTTTAGTGGTTGAATTTTGTATGAAATTTGGAGAAAAATGGCTTTCTAAAGTGCAATTTATCAGCCTTTCTGTTCCCTTCTCTTTGATACTCTCTTCTAAATAGAAGGCACTCACCCATCTGGCCACCTGCCCAAGCACAGCCCTATTAAACTTGACCTTTGGGTTGTCCAGAGTGGTTCTTTTCTGCCTTCATCCAGAGTCCACCTACTGTTCCTAATCAATTTATGGGTAAAAATTCAGGCAGCTAGGCTAAGTCATTTTTTTTTAGCTATCTCTTATCAGAAAGCTTCTGCTCTTACTGGAATTTCTTCTGGTCTTGACAATTAAAAAAAAAACAACAAACCTTTCTTGAGTATTCTTTCTTCCTGCTGATGTTTCTGACCCCCAACAAGGGAGAGCATTGTAATCAACACTTGAAACTCTGTTCTTTGGACTCCAGAGTGAGCAGTCCTGAAGTAATCCTGTTAATCAGCAGCAAACTCTGTGTCAGAGGTGATTTTTCCCTAGGTCTGCTTACGAGTACGCAGAAGGATGAAGCTTACAAACCATAGGGAAACCTTCTGACAGAGGAACCAAGGGCTGAGACTTCAGCAAGCTAATTACTCCATTCTGAAACAGGCCAGGTTGGCCTGAGGTGGTTTTGAGTACTTGGCATCTGTTGGTGCATCACACAGATATTCTCTCCTTCCTGCTCCTTATTCTTGTTTTTTTTTTTTTTTTTTTTTTTTATTATCTATTTCCCTGCCAGGTGCCCAGTATTTCCATGCTGTTCCATTTTTACCCACACTTAAATATTAATTTTAATATTAATTTCTTACTTCTCAAGGTGAGTTTGAAAGAGAAGAGGCCCAAAGGAATGGATGGTGGAATTTCAGTGCTGAGGGCATTCTAGAAAGGGTAGACATTTCCTTTTGGAGAACTCCACCAGTGAAAAGTGTCTAGGAAGTACCAGTGAATGGAGAATCTTGGAGACCTGATTTCTAGTCTTTACTCTGTCGATAATTAGCATGGTGACTGCGGAGAATTGACCTATCTAGACCTCTGCCTTTACTCGTATGAAATGAAACTGTTGGTCTGGAGCTATAATGTCCCAGAGACTAGCATCACACCTGCATGTAGTAAGTTTGCCTCCGAATGTGTGCTAACTGAAGAAAGGGAGACTTCTTTCAGCTTTACCATACTATGACAATCAGTGCATCTTGAAAGCAATGATCTGTTACTTGTATGTCACATTTTCAGGTAGTTCAAATTCTTACAGAGAAATTTCAAAGGGAGTTTGAAATTTCAAAGGGAGATTTGAAAGAAGTAATCTGTGCTTCTAATAGATGGTTTGTTCAAGATTTGTGTACAGCACAGGATAGGTCCTTAAAAAAAGGTTAGGTGAATTATAAGGATATACAATGTAAAGTAATAAAGAAAAGCCATATATACAGCATATCATCCATGGAATATGTGCTTTAAAGCTTCACATCTTTCACTGAAAAGGATCGCAGGTGTTTCCACAAGGTATTTCTTAGAAGGGTTGATTTCTCTGATGTATAGGAAATACATCAACAATGCCAACTTTCTGTGGATTTTTTTAGGCACTGAGAATAATACTGGCTAGAATATAGTATTTTCTTGCACACTATGTTCATATTTATTTATTCATTTACTCAATAAGTTCTCATTTGAAGATGTATTAAGTGCCAACCACTCTGAGTTACAGGGGATATAAATATGAAGAAAATATAGTACTTATTACTGAAAGTCTCATAGTATAGTTGGATCAATGGATAGGTAAACATAATTACATCAATGTAGTAAGTATTGTGATAGTTACTTTGAAATAATGTGGTACAATACTTTGAAATACTATAGAAAGGCGAGGGAAAAAGTACCTAAGTCTTACTAGCTGAAGGGTTAGTAGTGAGTTTATTGAGGAAATGGTTTCAGCAGTGAAGTTCAATTCTAAGTATTTAGAGGTGGAGAAGATCATGAAAATCCTCCTTACCCCCACCAATAAACTGAATTATTTATTTGAAGCACAATGTAAATTGTGGAGAACATCAGGGATTAAGACCGAAGTTGTTGGCAAAATTTAGTTTGTGAAGAGATGAGTTGAGATTTCGCATTAGAAGGCTATGGAATCCTTTAAAGGAAAAGATCAGTTAGTCTTTGCCAGTCTTGTAAATCTCAAAACTGATAGGTCATACACAGAGGAAAATGGTACTTAGTTAGTGATAGACACATTCTTGGGTTTGAAAAAGTATCTTGGGATACATCACTTATGATTTTTGTGAATTATCAACAAATTTTAATTGCCACATACCTTAAGCTTAGAATTGCACTCAAAGATGATTGCTGTATAAAGGAAGTTTGTAAAGACATAGCCACTTGACTTGAAATTATTCAAGGAGTCAATATGTTGATACAAAGAGAATAGGGAGTAAAGTTATATCTATCTATCTATCTATCTATCTATCTATCTATCTATCTATCTATATGTTATATATATATAACATATAGGGGTTAAGTGCCTCAAAACTACCCTAACACTACGTGCTTAGTGTGGGAGGTCATTGAGGTTTAGAGTAGCAGGGCCAGATGATTGGTGAAAAAGGTAGTTTCCAACATAATTTTAAAGAATGGACTTCAGATCACTGAAGGAAGAGGTATTTCATTTTGGGAGATTAGGATGAATAAACACTTGGAAGTGGAACTTATTATACCATTTGTTGGTAGGATTAATCATTTGTTTATCTTGCAATAATTAACTAAAATCCATACTTTCAGATTTCTTTAGTTGTTTTTTGTTTTTGTTTTTGTTTTTTGTGAATGTTCTTTCTCCATTCCCAGATTCCATCCAACACACCACATTCTGCTTAGATCATGTGATCTTCAGCTCTTCCTGGCTGTAAGAATTTCTCAGATTTTCCTTCTTTTCAATGACCTGGAGTTTTGAGGAGGATGGATCAGGTCTTTTGTAGAGTGTACCTTAATTGGAATTTGGTATTTTTCTCATGATTAGACGGGGGTGTGGGTTTTTGAGGGGAAGGGCACAGAGATAAAGTGACATTTTATTTCTTTTTCTAAAAAGAGTTTTTTTATTTTATTCACCCAGTGTTCAAAACGACAAGTGAACTCTAATCCCCATTGCCTATTTCGGCCTTCCTCCCACTCCCCTCTCCTCTCTGCTACCCATCAGTTTATTCTCTATACTTAAGACTTTGTTTCTTGCTTCCTGTCTCTCTCCTTTTCCCCCTTTTCTCTGTGGTTTTGTTTCTTAAATTCCACATATGAGTAAAATCAAATGGTATTTGTCTTTCTCTGTTATATTTTGCTTACTGTAATACTGTATCTTCATCCATGTTTTTGCAAATGGCAAGATTTCATTCTTTTTTATGGCTGAGTATATTCCATGATATGTAGAATGGAATATTATAAGTATAAATATATATTTATATATAAGTACACTTTATACTTTATATATAAATATAAATATATATATAAATACTTTATACTTTATATGTATAAATATATAAATACTTTATGCTTTATATATAAGTATAAATATATATTTATACATATACATATATATACACACACATATATATATGTGTGCGTGTGTGTGTGTGTGTGTGTGTGTGTGTGTATTTATCACCTCTCCTTTCTCCATTTATCAATTGATGGACACTTGGGCTACTTCCACATCTTGGCTATTCTAAATAATGCCGCTATAAACATAGGAGTATATGCATCCCTTTGAATTAGTGGTTTTGTATTTTTTGGGGAAATACCGACTGGTGCAATTCTTGGATCATAGAATAGTTCTATTTTTAACTTTTTGAGGGGCCTTCATACTGTTTTCCACAATTGAAAGTGGCTATACCAGTTTGCATTCCCACCAACATTGCATGAGTGCTCCTCTTTCTCCATATCCTCACCAACACCTGTTGTTTGCTGTGTTATTGATTTTCACCATTCTGACAGGTGTGAGGTGATATCTCATTGTAGTTTTGAATTGCATTTCTCTAGTGATCAATTATGATGAGCATCTTTCCATGTGTCTATTGGCCATTTGTATATCTTCTTTGGAGAAATGTCTGTTCATATCTTCTGTCCATTTTTAATTGGATTATTTATTTTGGGGATGTTGAGTTTTGTAAGTTCTTTATAGATTTTGGATGCTAACCCTGTATCAGATATGTCATTTGCAAATATCTTCTCCCGTTCTGTAGATTGCTTTTTAATTTTGTTGACTGTTTCCTTTGCTGTGCAGGTGCTTTATATTTTGATGTAGTTCAAGCAGTTTATTTTTGCTTTTGTTTCCCTTGCCTCATGAGACATATTTAGTAAGTTACTACCACTAATGTCAAAGAAGTTACTATGTTCTCTTCTAGGATTTTTATGGTTGTAGGTCTCATATTTAGGTCTTTAATCCATTTGGAATTTGTTTTTGTGTATGGTGAAAGAAAGTGGTCTAGTTTTATTCTTTTGCATGTTGCTGTCTGGTTTCCCTAGACCATTTTTTTGGGAAATATCTTTTGTTGTTGGAAATATTCATTTCCCATTGGATATTTACCTGCTTTGTCAAAGATTAATTAACCATATAATTGTGGGTTTGTCTCTGAGTTTTCTATTCTCTTCTATTGATCTGTGTCTATTTTTGTGCCAGTGTCATACTGTTTTGGTTACTATAGTTTTGTAATAGAACTTGAAGTCCACATTTGTGATGCCTTCAGCTTTGCTCTGCTTTTTCAAGATTGCTTTGGCTATTTAGAGTCTTTTGTGGCTCCATAAAAATTTTAGGGTTGTTTGTTCTAGTTCTGTAAACAATTCTGTTCCTATTTTCAAAGGGATTGCATTAAATGTGCAGATTGCTTTGGATAGTACAGACATTTTAACACTATTTGTTTTTCTAATCCATGAGTATGGAATGTCTTTCCATTTTTTTGTGTCATCTTCAATTTCTTTCACCAGCGTTTTATAGTTTTCAGAGTACAGGCCTTTCACCTCTTTGGTTAGGTTTATTCCTAAGTATATTATTATTTTTGGTGCAATTGTAAATGGGCTTGTTTTCTTAATTTCTCTTTCTGCTGCTTCATTACTTATGTATAGAAATGAAACAGATTTCTGTAGGTGGAATTTGTATCCTAGGACTTTACTAAATTCATGTATCAGTTCTAGCAATTTTTGGTGGTATCTTTTGGGCATTCTATATATAGTACCATGTCATCTGCAAATAATGAACGTTTTACTTCTTTACTGATTTGATACCTTTTCTTTCTTTTTGTTGTCTGATTTCTGTGCTAGGACTTCCAGTACTACGTTGAATAAAATTGGTGAGAGTGGGCATCCCTGTCTTGTTTCTGAGCATTGAAGAAAAGTGCTCAGTTTTTCCCCATTGAGAATGATTTTAGATGTGTTTTTTTCCCATATATAGCCTTTATTATGTTGAGGTGTGCTGCATCCAAACCTACTTTGTTGAGGGCATTTATCATGAATGGATGCTGTTCTTTGTCAAATCCTTTTTCTACATCTATTGAAATGGTCATATGGTTCTTATCTTTTTTCATTTTAATGTGATGTATCTATCACATTGATTGACTTGTGAATATTGAGGCACCTTTGCAACCCAGGAATAAATCCCACTTTACCTTGGTTTATGATTTTTTTAATGTATTGTTGGATTCAGTTTGCTAGTATTTAGTTGAAAATTTTTGTATGTATGTTGATTGGAGATATTGGCCTGTAGTTCTCTTTTTATGTGTTGTCTTTTTCTGGTTTGGGCTGATCTCATAGAATGGATTTGGAAGTTTTCCTTTCTCTTTTATTTTTTGGAATAGTTTGACAAGAATACATATTAATTCTTCTTTAAATGTTTGGTAGAATTTGCCTGTGAAGCCATCTGGTCCTGAATTTTGTTTGTGGGGATTTTTTTGATTACTGATTCAATATTTTTTGCTGGTAATTGGTTTGTTCAAATTTTCTATTATTCTCCCTGTTTCAGTTTTGGTAGGTTATATGTTTCTAGGAATTTACCCATTTCTTCTTGGTTGTCCAATTTATTAGCATATAGTTTTCATAACCTCTTATATTTGGTTGTATTTCTGTGGTGTTGGTTATTTCTCTTCTCTCATTTGTGATTTTACTTATTGGGGTTTTTTTTCTTTGTTTCTTTGTTTCTCTTTATCAAATTTATTGATTTTATTCAAAGAACCAGCTCTTGGTTTCATTGATCTGTTCCATTGTTTGTTTGTTTTTTAATTTTCTATATCATTTATTTCTGCTCTAATCATTATTATTTCCTTCCTTAGGCTGATTTTGGGCTGTTTGTTGTTCTTTTTCTAACTCCTTTAGGTGTAAGGTTAGGATGTTTATTTGAGATGTTTCTTGCTTCTTGAGGTAGGCCTGTATTGCTAAAACCTTCCCTCTTAGAACTGCTTTTGCTGCATCTCAAAGATTTTGAACCATTGTTTTCATTTTCATTTTTTTCCATGTATTTTTTGTTTCTTCTTTGATTTCCTGGTTGATCCATTTATTGGTTAGCAGCATGTTATTTAATTTCCATGTATTTGTGGTCTTTCCAGATTTTTTGTTGTGATTGACTTATAGTTTCACAGCATTGTGGCCAGAAAAGATGCATGGTATGACTTTGTTGAATTTGTTGAGGCTAGTTTTGTGGGCCAATAGGTGATCTATTCTTGAGAATGCTCCATGTGAACTTGAAAATAATGTGTATACTACTGTTTTAGGATGGAATGTTCTGAGTATATCGATTAAGCCCATCTAGTCCAGTGTGTCATTCAAAGCCATTGTTTCCTTTCTGATTTTGTTTAGATGATCCATCTATTGATGTAACTGGGTGTTAAAGTCCTCTATTACTAGTGTATTATTATTAGTTAGTTCCATTATATTTGTTACTGACTCTTCTATGCATATCTGGCAGGGGCAGTTCCACCAGAACATGACAGGTGGGTGGGGCTTGGTGTAAGCAAGTTAGATAGTAAGTGTTAGCACTGCACTGATTCCTGTAGTTGGTCCTGTGCTTATACTGAAGGACAGGGAAGGTAAATGGCATCTGCCAATTCCTTTGTTCCTGGTAGAGATTCTCTGTGAATGCTGTATCTCTGGGACATACTCCAAGACAAGAAAATAACCTTCCCACTATGTGACCCAGGTGCTCTTCAGATTATGGTTTCAATGCTGTATGACCATGGGCTGTTTGCCTGCCTTTTCTCCAAGAGAAGTCCAATGTCCTTGGAACTCTCCTACAGCCAAGCACACTGACCTTCAAAACTCCAGGCTTTAAGCCCTGCTGTTTGCAAGAACTCATAAAATTTAGGCCCTCTTGCTTTCCAAGCCAATTGTTATGGAGATTTGTTATCCCTGTATATTAGTCCGTTTCTTGCCTTTCTCCATGATTGTGGCTTCCTCCCCACCACAGTGGCCACAATCTATTTCTCTCCCAAGCCATGTCTCCATACTTCCTACCTTCTTCAGTGTGGCCTTTGCTCTACCTTTAGTTGTGGAGTTTGTTTTTCTAGTCTTCAGATTGATTTCTGGAATATTTAGGATGATATAATAGTTATCTAGTTGTATTCACGGGATGAGGTGAGCCTAGGGTCCTCATACTCCATGGACATTTTTGCTTTGTCCAACTGATAAAATGTTATTTCCATCACATCATATCAAGGGTACATACAAGGAACATGATGTTACTGTTGGTGTGAACTTTGTTCACAACCTTGTAGTGTTTGTCAGATTTCTCCCCTGCAAAGTTATTATCCATGCCCCGCCCCCAAACTTTACTCTTTGAAAACAAAGTCACTATATGCAACCCAATGTAAGGAGAGGGAATTAATTATACTCCATCTCCTTGAAGGGAGAATACGCACATAAATTATTTCGAATTCTTCTGCTTTATGTATTTATTCAATCTGTCATTTATTTATATCAGTATGCACTCATGGGTATTTATTTTATACTTTGGGTTATAATACAATTTCATTTATTTTGTTGCTCAAATTGTTCGAACTTTAGCTATTGTGAGTTTTTTTTCAGATAGCTATGGTATCTCTTTGACATATCCCTTCATGTGTTTTGGGGTGTGTGTGTGTGTGTGTGTGTGTGTGTGTGTGTTTAGTAATTCCTTACCTTTGGGCACTTCAACTTACTCCAGGCTCAGATTGTCTTCACCTAACCTATCTCTAGATTCAGCCATTTCTCAAAGTTGCCCTCATTCCTTTTATTGGAGAAAAGTATTAGAAACCAAGGTGTAGAGACTAGGAGTGTTTGTTGCTGCTGGTATGTCCTTGCTTCCAAGTCCTCTTAGCTGACAGAACAAGTTAGTATATGTGTGTGTGTTAATCCATGTATTGACAGACACAGAGCTAAGAATATTTCTGTATGTAACAATCTGTATCTATACTAACCTTAACAAGAGTACAAACTGATACCTCCAACTAAATCCATTTTCACACGGATCATTCTAGTCTCTTCCCCTTCATTATCTGTCTGTAACTTAGCCAAACAGTGAAGAAACCTGGCTTTCACTATCATTGTTCATTTACTTATCTGTTCAATTCTAGTATGCAAGAAGAAGTATCAATGTTTAATCTATCTCCTCATGGAACAATTTTATCAACTAGAATACAATTCTTACGTATAGCCTGTTTTGCCTTTAGTTTGACATATTCTACTCATTTCTAAAGGTACTCAGATCAGCAATCTCCCCCATCCTCTAGAGTGAGGTTGTTTCATACATTTGTAATAGAGTTAGATCATTTTGTCACATTTTGCATTCTATCCTGGAATTCTCCTGACCTCCTACATGTTGTTTATTTAATTTGCATATATTAAGTGCTGTACGGTTCTATGAGTTTTGACAGTTGCATATTGTCATGTATTCACCATTACAATATCACATGGAATAGTTTCACTCCCCTAAAAATTCCCCTGTGCTTCACTTATTTAACCTTCTCTCCCCATTCCCCAAGCCCCTGGAACTACTGATCTTTTTATTGTTTTGTCTTCTTTTTTTGGTTTGGCTTTTCTAGAATGTCTTTATAATTAGAATCATAGAGCATGTAGCTTTTTCATATTGGCTTCTTTCACTTAAACAATATGTACTTAAGATTTATTCATGTCTTTCTGTGGCTTGATAGCTCATTTCTTATTATTGCTGAATAACATTCAATTGTACAGGTATACCACAGTTTGCTTATCTATTCACATATGGAAGCACATTTTGCTTGCTTCCAGATTTCGGTAATTATAAATAAAGCTGCTATGAACATTCAAGTGCAGGTTTAATGTGGACATAAGTTTTCATATCAGTTAGGTAAATATCTAGGAGCATGATTGCTGGATCATATGATAAAGCTGTGTTTATCTTTGTAAAGAAATTACCAAACTATTTTCCAAAGTGACTGTACATTTTGCATTTCCACTAGTAGTAAATGAGAGAGTTACTATGAATTACTATTACTGCACATCCTTGTCAGAATTTGGTATTGCCTTTGTTTTCTTTAGCCATTTTGATAGGCTTTAGTGGTATCTCATTTGTTGTTTTAATTTGCAGTTTCTTAACAAAAACGATGATGAACATCTTTTCATATGTTTATTTGCCATCTGTATATCTTCTTTGGTGATGTGTCTGCTCAGGACTTTTGCCCATTTTTTAATTGGGTTGTTTGTTTTCTTACTGTTGAGTTTTAAGAGTTCTTTGTATATTTTGGATATAAGTTCTTTGTCAGATATGTGTTTTGCAAATATTTTCTCCCAGATTGTGGCTTATCTTTCCAGTCTCTTGACAGTATCTTTCACACAACCTAAGTTTTTCGTTTTCTTCTTGTTTGTTTGTTTTATTTTAATAAAGTCCTACTTACTTTTTTCTTCAATCTTGCTTTTGGTGTTGAATGCAAAAACTCATTGGCAAGTCTAAAGTCACTTAAATTTTCTCCTATGTTTTTTCTTCAGGTTATACAGTATTGGATTTTGCATTTAGGCCTCTTATCCATTTTGACTTAATTTTTGAAGGATGTAAGATGTTTCTCTAGTCTCCCTCCCTCTCTCTTTCTCTTTCTTTTTGCTAATTTGGGCATCCACTGTTCCAGCACCATTTGTTAAAATGCCTATTCTTCTCCATTGACTTTTCCATGCTTCTTTGCTAAACATTAGTTGACTACATTTAGATGGGTCTCTATTTTGTTCTATTGATCCATGTATCTATTATTTCACCAGTATTATACTGTGTTGATTACTGTGGCTTTGTACTAAGTCTTGGAATCAAGGTATTGTGAATTTTCCAACTATGTCCTTTTTCTTCAGTATTGTGCTAGATATTTTAGGTCTTTTGACTTTC
Organism: Panthera leo; assembly: GCF_018350215.1. Classification (NCBI taxonomy): domain Eukaryota; kingdom Metazoa; phylum Chordata; class Mammalia; order Carnivora; family Felidae; genus Panthera; species Panthera leo. Next base: position 47,213,279 of record NC_056682.1, read on the forward strand.
CATATAAACTTTAAAACCAGTTTATGTTAATATCTACAAGATACCTAAAAGGGATTTTGACTGAGATTAAATTTAATCTTTGTATCAAGTTAGGAAAAATCAACATCCTAATTATATTGAGTCTTCCAACCCATGAACACAAGATATGTCTCCAATTATTCAGATAAATTTTTGATTCTTTTTCTATCAGAGTTTCATAGCTTTCCACATATAAATCCTCACATATTTTGTTAGATTTATATTTAAGAGTTAATTTTTAGTATTTTTCTTTTATTTTAAATTTTAATGGTTTATTGGTGGCATATGGTAAAGCAATTGATTTTAGAATATAAACATGGTATCCTGCAACCTTGCTATACTTGATATTAGTTTCAGGAGCATATTTGTTGATTCCTTAGGATTCTCTACATAGACAATCTTGTCATCTAGGAATAATGAGAGTTTTACTTCTTCCTTGTAAATATGCCAATACATTTTATTTCTTTTTCTTATCTGATTGCAGTAACTAGGCCTTCCAGTACTATGTTGAATAAAAATGAGAGAGGACATCATTACCTTGTTACTGACCTTAGTGGGATAAGCATCCAGTACCTCACTATTAAGTGTAATGGTAGCTGTAGGGTTGTGTGTGTGTGTGTGTGTGTGTGTGTGTGTGTAAGTTCTTTATCAAGTTGAGGAAATTCTGTTCCATTACTACTTTGCTGACAATTTCCATCATGACTATGTGTGGTGGTAAGGAGGGGAGAGAAAGCATTTAATAATCTTATAGTTTAATCTCATTTTCAAGGGCCTGGGTCTCCGGTTTGTAACTTTTACAAGGATTTCTCCATTTTTATAGCTCTGTTCTTCCCTTAGAGGAGACAGGAAAGCTAGAGGGCCTGGAGTGGAAGTAATATTTCCCCCTTATTTCAAATAAGGCTTTGGTTAGATCTTTTTTCCTGGAGAAAGTCTTTGTTATGGACAATACTCTTAGGTATATTTCACAGTGACTATTTTCCTCTTGGCACTATGAGAAAATCTTTCTTAGATCTTCACTTTGGAAAAGTAGTAGATTATTGGAGGTAAACCCCACAAAATCTGGGGATTCCTTTAAGACTACAGCTCTCAGTAATATCTTCCTTTGTGTGTTTCTAGGAGTTCTGACTCCAGAAACCTTTGCTTTGGGTATGAGCAGACTCTATTGGCTTCCTTCTCTTTCCAGATTTCAAGCTTCTTACATGTTTGAGCTGAGAGTAGAAGTCAACACATTACTTTTTATCTCTAATTTGGAAGCCAAGAAACTGTAGAACCTGGTCTGTATTCCACGTATCATCATGCATTCTATTTATCCTGCATTCCTTGGTCATGGAAGCAGAGAAACATTTACCCCTGGAATAAATAGGGTAATTTCACTTTAGTTGAGATATAATGAATGAAAACTGGACAGGTAATGAAAATGAATTGTCAACCTTTTGCTATGCAAAACCCTTTTGTGAAATAAAAAGGCAACATTTTTCTGTATGGGAGCAGTTAAGATCATGGAATCATTTATTCCAGATAGTGATTGAGTGCCTATTATATGCCAATCTCTATGAGAGGTTCTGGGGCTAAGAGAATGGGTATGATAGATGTACTCATCCTATGTATTTAATTTAAAGTTTAGGGAAGGAAATACAATTATTGTATATTTAATAGTACGATTGGAGGATAATCTTCCAAGTAAGAGAAAAAGCCTAAGTAAACCCTGGAGATAAAAGAGAACAAGAACTGAAAAGAAACAAATTCCAGGAGGGAAGGAGCATGGCATTTTCTCAAGTCAGAATCAGAGCAGGAACTACATGCCATATTCAAAAGGCCATTTTTGATTAAAGGTAATTTAAGTGAGGAACTGTTTTCAAAAATGCTGATAGAGCTAATGAAAACTACTAGGAGTTGATAAAGTCATTCCACCCATCAAAAGGGGAACAGAGAGGGAATGGTTACCAAACATGGGGGAGAGATATAACTGTAGGAGAGGTCTGCCAGAAAGGAGATCTAAGTCCCAGTTAGGAATGTAACTTCTATCAACTCCTGACCTTTTTAAAAAAATGTTTTATTTATTTTTGAGGGGGGGGGGAAGGGGAGAGAGAGAGGGAGACACAGAATCAGAAGCCATGTGAAGCCCAAAATATTCACCCTCACTAATACGCTGTGTATTATTAAAAAAAAAAAAACACAGGAAAAAGAGGAGTTATTGAAAAAGCAATTAATTAAAATAACATACAGACGCAACAGTCTCCACTTGTATGGCTGCTCATAAAGCCTGAATTAAAAGTCAGAGTTTCCTTAAAAAAAGTATTCGTTTTGAGAGAGAGAGAGAGAGACTGAGAGAGCAGAGGAGGGGCAGAAAGAGAGGGAGAGACAGAATCTCAAGCAGGCCCTGCACTGTCAACGCAGAGCCTGATGCGGGGCTCAATATCATGAACCCTGAGATCATGACCCAAGCCAAAATTTAGAGTTAGACACTTAACCGGCTGAACCACCCAGGCACCCCAAAGTTCCTTTTTTCCCCCACTAATTCCATCACCCCCTTTCTCTCTGTCAGCACTTCCTTTGGATGGGATGAACCAAACAATAATTTTCACAGCAGTTAGGTCCTTGGCAGTAATGATCTTACTGGTTTGCCTCAGCTTTCTATTGATTAATGATTATTTAAAAGACAGCTGAGTGAATCTTCTAAAAAATTTTTAATATTTATTTTTTAGAGAGAGAGAGAGAGAGAGAGAGCATGAGCGAGTGGAGGGGCAGAGAGAGAGGGAGACACAGAATCAGAAGCAGGCTCCAGGCTGAGTTGTCAGCACAGAATCTGATGCGAGGCTCAAACTCACAAACTGTGAGATCATGACCTGAGCTGAAGTTGGACACTTAACTGACTGAGCCACCCAGGGGTCCCATGAGTGAATCTTCTAGATTCAAGTGAAAGTTCCTGATTTATGTAGTTCTCAGTAAAGAGAGATGGATGAATCATCTCAGCCAGTAAAGTGATTACTTTTTCTACCTATTGGTTAAGCAACATGAAGAGCCTCAAATGGCTGAAAGTCTCAGCTTTCAAATTTGACAGAAAAATGATTATATTCCCCAACAGAAGCACTTTTTTTCTTAGCCACTAAAACCTCCAAACCCACTGTCCTCAAGCTAATGGAGAAGGGAAAGAGGAATTCCTTAAGTGTTAGGTATTGAAATGACCTCTTCATTGGCATTCCTTGATGCCAGGACCAATTCACTTTGATTGTGACTAGATATTGTACATGTTGCCCACATGTGAAAGGCATAGGCTGCATCTTGTAGAGAAATATTCTAACCCTAGATCTTATTAGGAATAAATTACTGCTTACTCTGTGATGGAAAGAGTTCCATTGTCATCAATCTGTCACCAGGTAATAATGCTCTTTCTAGGTAATAATGCTATACTGGGGCTTAGTGTTGGCTTCTGCTGATGGCACTCTGTGGCACACTGTGAGCAACCTTAGTCAAGCAAAGTTCAGGCTGTTGAGCTCAAGATAAATTTCCATCTTTGCCACCATGACCACTTTTAAAACTATTGCCTTGAGCAAAAATTGGGGTGGCTAGGAAAAGAGGCTGACTGACATTTAGCAAATATGTCACCTTTTCCACATCCTCTGCAATGGATGCCTTCTGATGAGTATTTATAAATATGTCTGTATTCTCTTACCGTTCTAAGAAACCCAAGTACATACCTCTCCCCAAGTCTTCTGTATTATCAGTCTTCCAATCTCGTTCTAAGTCCGTGACCACTAACACTATTAGGCACTGTCCATCAACCAACATTTATCTGTACCTTAGGTCATATTGTCTTCAATAAAAATGAACAACTTGATTTTTCTGCTTAGCATTCTTCGTACTGGGAGGATTTCCTTTCAGCATTGATTTTCAGAACCAGCCTTCAGTAGGGCTGTAATGTAGCAACGATCCACTTCTAGCTGGTGCCAGCATACTATTCATACCTGCCCATAAATCAGGCCTACATTTTTTACTCTTCCATTAACCAATCATATGTTTGAGCTGTGAGAGAGATGGCAACAGAGGAGAAATAGGTGCCAAAGGAATCTGATCATGCACTTTGTTTGTAACTTTAAAACCTTAGATTTGCTCTTATACCTAGCATTTCTATTTCCTATTTGAAAATGGCTACACCATCTGATTTTATGATTCAGTGTATCAGATAACCCCCAATTATTTCCTTTTTTTTTCTGTGAATTTGTATGCGCTCATCACGACAACTGCCCTCCTTAATCCCCATCACCTATCTAGCCCCTCCTTCTACCCCCTTCCCCTTGGGTACTCATCAATTCATTCTCTATAATTGAGTCGGTTTCTTGATTTGTCTCTCTTTTTTCCTCCTTTGCTCCTTTGTTTCTTAAATTCCTCATATGAGTGATGTCACATGGTATTTGTCTTTCTCTGAGTGACTTATGTTACTTAGCATTATACTCTCTAGCTCCATCCATGCCATTGCAATACGATATATATATGTGTGTGTATATATACATATATACATATATATATATATGTACACACACACACACACACACACACACATACACACACACACACATACCACGTCTTCTTTATCCATTATTGATGGACACTTGGGCTGCGTCCATATCTTGGATATTGTGAATAATGCTGTCATAAACAGGGATTTATGTATCCCTTTGAATTCATGTTTTTTAGTTCTTTGGGTAAATTTACAGTAGTGAAATTACTGGATCTTAGGGTAGTTCTATCTTTTAATTTCTTTGAGAAAATATTTTTCACAGTGGCTGTACCAGTTTGCATTTCCACCAACCGCGAACAAGTGCTCCTTTTTCACCACATCCTTGTCAACAACTGTTGTATTCTGAGATGACACCCAGTTCTTGAACAGCATTTTTGGGTGCTCTTCCTGTCCCATTGTTAGGTATCCAATCTCTACCAGAGCCAAGTAGTAATGTAGCAATTGATTTTCAAAAGAAGATATATCTACAGGAACACATACTGTCTTACTTGAAAACTCTATGGAGCTTAGCTACAGATGATGTAAGTCATCTCTATGTTCCACAGATAACTTTTAACACCATTGGGTCTACCGGGTCATATGAGGTAAGTATCAGGGTGACTTACACTGATCCTGCTGCAGAGTCTCCTCTTCCTCCAGACCCCCTTCAAAAAAGATAGAATTTTATGTTATCTAGGAACTTAGACAGCACAGCATATTCAAATTACCCTATGTTGTCTTCCAGAATCAAAAAAGACCCCCGAAATTTTGTGCCTCTTTTTGTTGGCACAGAGGAAGAGACTTATCTCCTACTTTAAAAGTTTATTTTTTGTTTGTTTGTTCGTTTGTTTTGCAAGCCCCCTGTCAGTGGACCATTAGAATCTTCACCAATGTGGCAGGCTCTGAACTTTCATTGGGTTTATGTCTCATCTTTTGATATGAGTGTGTCTTACTTAAACATGTAAGATATGAAATGAAATGAAACAAATAAGATATGACATGAAATAACTAGGACAAATTAGGAAAATTGTCCGTCCTTAATGTAATGGACCAGTGTAGTCTCCCATGGGATATCAAGATCTTGAAGGTTCATCAGACAATTGCCTGGAGAGTTCACTTGTCTCTAAGAGTAGACAGTGAAGGTGAATTACAGTGTTTGCTTCCTAAAGGCAAGCTGCTTTTGATTACCTTTGGTGATGAGGATGGAAAATAAAGCATTTATTCAGTCAAAATCTGCATATCAAGTATGAAGAGCTGGTTAGTTTGTGTTAGAAGATCCCAATTCTGAAACTATAGCCATGATAGGCATCACCATGTAATTAAATTTATAACAATCTATCGTCTCTCTCTCCAGGCTGCATGTGGGTTTTGTATCTGGCAAACAGGCTAGTTCAATGAGGCAGAAATCACTTACTCCCTAAATCTTTGAAACCCTTAATGGTGGCACCAGTCACTGCAGTAGTCCCAGTGAATGCTTTGGGGTAGTATCCTGGTGAATGGGGGAAATTTCTAGATTCCTGGGTTTCTGAGACCTGGCTTTACTTACCCAAAATTTGTACATGTCCAGGACTGCATGTAATATGATTCCCAAAGCCTGTTAAAGCCTATCTAAGTGGTGAGCTTAAACAGACTTTCCCAGTGATATTATCCACCTTTGAAGTTAAAAAGAAAAAAAAAAAAAGACTAAGAAAAAGGAAAAGATTTTTTTGAGGTCAAGGTCCAAAAGAATGATATATGACCATTAAGGTGTTGTTAGACAAATGGGCCGAATTGCCTTGAGAAATTCTTAATGTTTCAGTCGGGAGGGGAAAAAATGAAGCATGAAACATAAATACAATCCATTTACCAGTAATGGAGGTTTCCAAGGGTGACTTTTTACTTGTTTGGTTTTTAGCATAGCCAGAACTATTGTTCTTTTCCCACATACTGCCTCTTTCTGAAATTAGTAATGGAATAGATATTGTATTTTTATTTGTATGGAATAAAATGGTTCATCTCAAAGTCAGTGGGAAGTGTGAGAGTCTTGTCTTAAAGCATGGGCATGCATGCTTATTTTATAAAACATTAAAGAGGCAAGTGTGCAGCTGGAGGATAATTTGGAAGAAGGCACATTTCTTCATCTGATAGTCTTTTGCTTCTGCTCCAAGACAGATCTAGGCAATGCTTCCAATACTGTTTTACCAAAACTTGTCTATATGTGGTGTTCTTTAGAAGTCTATGATAAATTAAATCTAGACTACTAATTTTATCTCTTTTTCCACATAAATTTGCTTTATGGATATAAAATTGTCCTTTCAAATAACACTGATTTAAGTTATCTAATGATATCAACATGCTTTATTTTTCTTATGATTTTCCATTCTTCCTTGTATGATCTGGGCTTTTGATAAGCCAGTAACTTATTGTGTTTTCTAGGAAAACAAAGTTGGGGCATATTAACATTCTCTCCAGCTCCAATACTTTGTCTTGAAGATGATGAGCTGTCACTAGCTCACTCACAGACACCAACATAGAAAACAGACACACTGTCAAAATACATATTATGAACTTTACCTGTTGATATGAGGAATACATATTTATTCAGAGGAGTTAAGATGGTGGGGCATCATGGAGACCCTGAGTTTGTCTTATCCCTGAATTGCAGCTAGATCAGCACCAAATCAATGTGAACACCTAGGAAGTTGTTCTAAGGATTAATGCAAAAATCTGCATAACTTGAGCCACAGAACTCTGCAGGTACACCGTGCAGAGAGGTAAACTGGAGGAGAGAAAATCTGTGGAGGGTAGGGAGCCAGTTTCATGGAGAAAGGACAGAGAGAGAAAGAGAAAAGGAAAGAGGGCAGTATATCAGGATTGTGCAAGAAAAGTACTCTCTCCCACCTCCTGAACATAGCTGGAGAGAAAGAAATAAAGAGTGAAAACACTCATGGGAGACTGAACAAGAAATCTGTTTCCCAAAAATATTGATGGGGAGAAAAGAAAGGGTTTCAATACCACCAGGATTCTATAAACAGTGAAACACAGAGTCTGAAGTTTCGGAGCTCAGTGCCTGGCACTGCTCTGGTGAGGAAGCAGGGTGAATCTCCAGGAGCAGACAGAGGGGTCTGAGGTGTCCATGTGCCACATGGGAAGAAGTGGTTCCCCTGCTTGGAGTGCATTTGGTAGGGGACATATGGCTTCCCCACAGACAAAGGTCCCAGTGGGCTCTAGAGAGCAGCCATGTTTGCTGGTATTGGGAGAAAGAAATGTGGTGTTGGCTGAGTATTGTGATTTGCCATAATCTCTGAATCTCTTCCACTGAGCAATCACACGAATGTATTCTGGGGAAAGCTGGCACCCAGCCATTGCTCAGTGAGACTCCTGTCAGAGAGTCAACTCAGGTCAAAGCCACGGGGGTCTCTGAAGTGTCGGACTTTGAAACACAACCCCATCTGAGATAAAATTATAAAGGGAGGTGTGCCTAACAGGCAGACAACTTGGAGATGGACAGGACAGATGCCAGGAGCGGATAGAAGTCCGAGAAAAGGAGAAGTGCTTGATCATGGGTTGGTGAGAGTATGAAGTTCCTACTCCAGAGACTAGGGGGCTGGATGAAGTTATTTCCTTACGCGCATGCACATGTGCGTGTGTGCGCACACACACTGATCCACCCCAGTAAGCTAAGCAGCACCACATAGTGGAGAACAGAGCAGTTATACCAAGCCCTGCCCAACTACACCTTCCAAGCACATCCCCCAGAAGACAAACAAAAGTCACTCTACTAGCTTAGTGTACAGATTATAGAGTGCTTCATAATTTCAGTTTTAGGGGGAACTGAATATAATTTCATTCAGGGTTCATTGTTTGCTGTTCATTTATTAATTTTCTTTGCTTCTGTTTTGCTTAAATTGTTTTCTTTTTTCTTTCTTTTCTCTTTCTTGGATACATAAAGAGAAATATTTATTTTTATTTTTTACTTTAGTTTTTATTTTAAAAAATGTTTTATTCTATTCCATTTATTTATTTTATTCTATTTTATTAGTTTTTTAAAAAAATTTTAACATTTATTCACTTTTGAAAGACAGAGACAGAGTGCGAATGGGGAAGGGGTAGAGAGAGAGGGAGACACAGAATTTGAAGCAGGCTCCAGGCTCCAAGCTGTCAGCACAGAGCCCAATGCGGGGCTTGAATTCACAGACTGCAAGATCAAGACCTGAGCCAAAGTCGGCCGCCAACTGACTAAGCTACCCAGGCGACCCATATTTTATTAGTTTTTTAATTTGTAAACTTTTTATTACTTTTTTTTTTCTTTCCTTTCTCTTTTTTCCTCTATACTATCAAGCTTCTTTGAACAAGCAGACTGGAACACACCTAGGATCCTGCTTCCTTTATTTAATTTTTTGTTTTGTTTTGTTTTTAATTTTATTTATTTTTTCTTCTTCCAAAATGACAAAACAAAGGAATTCATCCCAAAAGGAAGAACAGGAAGAAATGACAGCCAGGGACTTAATCAACAGAGATAAAAGTAAGATGTCTGAACTAGAATTTTGAGCCACAATAAGAAGAATAATAGCTGGGGTTGAAAAACACATAGAAGACACCAGAGCATCCTTTTCTATGGAGATAAAAGAAATAAAATCTAGTCAGGCTGATATTAAAGTGCTATAACTGAGATGCAATCTCAAATGGATGCCATGACAGCAAGGATGGATAAAGCAGAGTAGAATCAGCTATACAGAAGATAAACTTATGAAGAATATTGAAGCAGGTAAAAAAGAGGGAAACAAAGGCAAAAGATAATGATATGAGACTAAGAGAACTCAGTGACTTATTAAAAAGTAATAACATCCGAACCATAGGAGTCCCAGAAGATGAAGAAAAAGAAAAAGGGGCAGAGGTTTATGTAAACAAACTATAGCAGAAAAGTTTCCTAATCTGGGGACAGACACAGACATCAAAATTCAAGAAGCACAGAGCTCTCCCATTAGATTCAACAAAAACCTACCATCACCCTAGCATATCATAGTCAAATTCACAAAATACACAGACAAGGAAAGAATTATGAAAGCAACAAGGGGGAAAAAAAAGTCCTTAACCTATAAGGGAAGACAAGTTCGCAGCAGACCTACCCACAGACAGTTGGTGACCAAAAATGAGTGTCAGGATATATTCAATGTGCTGAATTGGACAAATATGCAGTCAAGGATTCTTTATCCAGCAAGGCTGTCATTCAAAATAGAAGGAAAAGAAACAAACAAACAAAAACAAAATAGAAGGAGAGATAGTTTCCCAGACAAACAAAACTAAAGGAGTTTTTGACCACTAAACCAGCCCTGCAAGGAATTTTAAGGGGGACTCTTTGAGTGGAATAAAAACCTCCACCGCCCCCCCCCCCCCCCACACACACACACAAGACTAAAAGCAACAAAGACTAGAAAGGACCAGAGAACATCACTAGAAACACAAACTTGACAGGCAACACAATGGCACTAAAATCATATCTTTCAGTACTCATTCTAAATGTAAGCAGACCAACTGCTCCAATCAAAAGACATAGAGTATTAAAATGGATAAGAAGACCCATTTATATGCTGCTTACAAGAGACTCATTTTAGACCTATAGACACTGCAGACTGAAAGTAAGGTGATGGAGAACTATCAATCATGCTAATGGTCATCAAAAGAAACTTGGAGTAGCCATACTTATATCAGACAAACTAGATTTTAAAATAAAGAGTATAACAAGAGATGAAGAAGGGAATTATAACTAAGGGGTGTATAGACCAAGAAGATCTTACAACTTTAAATATTTATGCCCCCAAAAGGAGAGAACCCAAATATATACATCAACTAATCACAAATATAAAATCATTGATAATAATACCATAATAGTAGGGGACTTCAACACCTCACTTATAGCAATGGACAGATTATCTAAACAGAAAATCAACGAGGAAACAATGGCTTTGAATGGCACACTGGGACTGGATGGACTTAACAGATATATTCAGAACATTTCATCCCAAAGCAGCAGAGTACACATTCTTCTTGAGTGCACATGGAACATTCCCTGGAATGGATCACATGTTGGGACACAAATCAGCCCTAAACAGGTACAAAACAATCAAGATAATTCCTTGCATATTTTCAGACCACAACGCTATAAAACTAGAAATCAACCACAAGAAAAAATTTGGAATGACCATTAATACTTGGATATTAAAGAACATTCCACTAAAGAATGAATGGTTAACTAAGAAATTAAAGAGGAAATTAAAAATAACATGAATGCCAATGGAAATGAAAACACAACAGTCTAAAACCTTTGGGATGCAGCAAAGGCAGTCATAAGAGGGAAGTATATAGCAATCCAGGCCTTCCTAAAGAAGGAAGAAAGCTCTCAAATACAAAACCTAAACTTACAGCTAAAAGAGCTAGAAAAAGCACAGCAAATAAAGCCCCCAAACCACAGAATGGAAATAATAAAGATTAGGGCAGAAATCAATAATGTCAAAATGCAAACAAAACAAAATAAAACAAAAAACCCAACAGAAGAGATCAATGAAACCAGTAGCTTTTTCTTTGAAAGAATTACAAAATTGATATACCCCTAGCCAGACTGATCAAAAAGAAAAAGGAAAGGACCCAAATAAATAAAATCATGAATGAAAGAGGAGAGATCATAAGCAACACTGCAGAAATACAAACAATAATAAGAGAATATTATGAACAATTATATGACAACAAGTTGGGCAATCTGGAAGAAATGTACAAATTCCTAGAAACATAAACTACCAAAACTGAAACAGGAAGAAACAGAAATTTGAACAGACCCATAACCAATAAAGAAGTTGAATCAGTAATCAAAATTTTCCCAAGGAACAAGAGTCCTGGGCTAGATGGCTTTCCAGGGGAATTCTACCAAACAGTTAAAGAAGAGTTAATACCTATTCTTTTGAAAACTTCCAAACTCATTCTATGAAGCCAGCATTACCTTGATTCCAAAACCAGACAAAGACCCCACGAAAAAGGAGAACTACAGACCAATTTTCCTGATAAACATGGATGTAAAATTTTCAATAAGATACTAGGAAACCAGATCCCACAATACATTAAAAGAATTATTCACCATGATCAAGGAGATTTATTCCTGGGATGCAGAGCTGGTTCAATATCTGCAAATCAATCAATGTGATACATCACATTAATAAAAGAAAGGATAAGAACCATGTGATCCTCTCAATAGATGCAGAAAAAGCATTTGACAAAATGCAGCATCCTATGATGTTTGATAAAAACCCTCAAGAAAGTACAGTTAGAAGGAACATACCTAAAGATCATAAAGACCATATCTGAAAGACCCACTGCTAATATCATCCTCAATGGGGAAAAACTGAGAGGTTTTCCCCTAAGGTCAGGAACCTGACAGGAATGTCCACTCTCATCACTGTTATTCAACATAGTGTTGGAAGTCCTAGCCTCTGCAATCAGACAACAAAAAGAAATAAAAGGCATCCAAATTGGCAGGGAAGAAGTCAAACTTTCACTCTTCACAGATGACATCGTACTCTATGTGGAAAACCCAAAAGACTCCACTAGAAACCTGCTAGAACTAATACATGAATTCAGCAAAGTCACAGGCTATAAAATCAATGTACAAAAATCGGTTGCATTTCTATACACCAATAATGAAGCAGCAGAAAGAGAAATCAAGGAATCAATCCCATTTACAAATGCACCAAAACCCATAAAATACCTAAGAATAAACCTAATCAAAGAGGTGAAAATCTATACACTGAAAGCTATAGAAAGCTTATAAAAGAAAATGAAGAAGACACACAAAAACATGGAAAAACAATTCCATGCTCATGGATTGGAAGAACGCATATTGTTAAAATGTCAATACTACCCAAAGCAATCTACATATTCAATGCAATCCCTATCAAAATAACAGCAGCATTTTTCACAGATTTAGAACAAAAAATTGTAAAATTTGTACGGAACCACAAAAGACTCCGAATAGCCAAAGCAATCCTGAAAAAGAAAACCAAAGTTGGAGGCAAACCAGTTCGGGACTTCAGGATGTATTACAAAGCTGTAACCATCAAGACAGTATGGGACTGGCACTAAAGCAGATGTAGAGATCAATGAACAGAATAGAGAACCCAGAAATGGACCTACAAACGTATGGCCAACTAATCTTTGACAAAACAGGAAAGAATATCCAATGAAAAAAAGACAATCTCGGGGCGCCTGGGTGTCTCAGTTGGTTAAGCGGCTGACTTCAGCTCAGGTCATGATCTCGCGGTTTTTGAGTTTGAGCCCCGTGTCTGGCTCTGTGCTGACAGCTCAGAGCCTGGAGCCTGCTTCAGATTCTGTGTCTCTCCATCTCTCGGCCCCTCCCCTGCTCATGCTCTGTGTTTCTCTGTCTCTCAGTAATAAGTAAACGTTAAAAATTTTATTTTAAAGAAAACAAGACAGTCTCTTCAGCAAATGGTGGTAGAAAAACTGGACAGCAACTTGCAGAAGCATGAACCTGGACCACTTTCTTACATCATACACAAAAGTAAACTCAAAATGGATGAAAGACCTAAATGTAAGATTGGAAGCCATCAAAATCCTCAAGGAGAAAAGAGGCAACAACCTCTTTGACCTCAGCTGCAGCAAATTCTTATTTGATATGTCTCTGGAGGCAAGGGAAACAAAAGCAAAAATGAACTATTGGGATCTCATCAAGATAAAAAGCTTCTGCACAGTGAAGGAAAAAGTCACAAGACTAAAAGGCAACCGATGGAATGGGGAAGATATTTGCAAATAACATATCAGTTAAAGGGTTAATATCCAAAATCTATAAATAATTCATCAAACTCAATACCCAAAAAACAAATAATCCATTGAAGACATGGACAAAAGACATGAATTGACACTTTGGATTCCAAAGAAGATATCCAGATGGCTAACAGATACATGAAAAAATGCTCAACGTCCCTCATCATCAGGGAAATAAAAATCAAAACCACAATGAGATACCACCTCACACCTGTCAGAATGGCTAACATTAACAACTCAGGTAACAACAAATGTTGGCTAAGCCATTTACAACAACGTGGATGGAACTAGAGTTTTGCTAAGCAAAATAAGTCAGTCAGAGAAAGACAAATAACATAATTTCACTCATATGTGGAATTTAAGAAACAAAACAGATGAACATAAGGGAAGGGAATGGAAAATAAACAGAGAGGGGGACAAACCATAAGAGACTCTTAAATACAGAGAACAAACTCACGGTTGCTGGTGGGGTGTTGGGCGAGGGAATGGGCTAAATGGGTGATGGGCCTTAAGGAGGGCAGTTGTTGGGATGAGCACTTGGTGTTATATGTAAGTGATGAATCACTATCTTCTATTCTGTAAATTTAAAAAAAGGAAAAAAAACACATCCTATCAAAAATAAACAAATGCCTATAGTTTAACACTAAAAATAAGGAATACATATTTGTTCAAAAATATTTATTAAATGTCTAATATGTGTGAATACAATGACAAATATAAAAATGTTGGTCTCTTCCCACAAGAAGCTTAAATTAAAAATAGAAAAGAGAGGGCGCCTGGGTGGCTCAGTTGGTTAAGTGGCCGACTTCGGTTCAGGTCATGATCTCATGGTTTGTGAGTTCAAGCCCCACGTCGGGCTCTGTGTTGACAGCACAGAGCCTGGAGCTCACTTCAGATTCTGTCTCCCTCTCTCTCTGCCCCTCTCCTGCTGACACTCTGTCTCTCTCTCTCAAAAATAAATAAATATTTAAAATTTTTTTAAAAATTGGAAAGAGATAAAATATCACAGAACTATTAACTAAATATAATTGTATTTGAGAACTTATAACACAGGAATTTGATCTAGTAGGGTGCCAGGAAAGGCTTGTCTGATGAAGTGAACTTTAAGCTGAAGCCTGCAACATGAGTAAAACTAGTGAGGTGAAAGATGTCATGCACACACAAAACAGTGAGTGTGTATAAGGAGGAAAGTATTTCAGGGAGAGGGACATGATGTGAATAAAACCTTTTGAAATGGAAAATAGCAAAATACACATTAGAGAAATCCAAAAAAGGGATAGTGGAAGCATAGAGAGCAAGGGAGAACATACCTGAAACAAGAACAGAAATATTACACAAGGTCTTGAAATCAATTTAAAGACCTTTGAATGGGTTGGATTGAATTCTGAAAGCAACAGGAAGGCACTTAAGCATGTTAAGCATGAAACTTGACATAATCAGATTTGTGGTTTGGAAAGATCATGCTGGCTTCTGTGTGAGAAAGCACTGTATTTTCTAATCATTAATGGAGAAACCAAAGTGAGCCAACAGGAGGTGGTGGTCCAGTCTAGAATGGAAGAGTTCCTAATGAATGCTAGTAGTTTTAATGTGAGTGAGGGGAGGGAAGGGGAAGAATGAAAAAACTCAATGAGTAGGAGTAGAGGTAGGAGTACAAATAAAAGAGTTTATAGAGATGATAGAATGGGCACAATAAATCAAAAGGGTCAAGTATTCAGGCATTTTACCTAATTTTAAAAATTGATAATTATGTCCTATTAAATGAACCACCACTATCTTCATGCTTTTAATTAATAGTTATTAAGCATGTTCTATGTTCAAGTACTGTGCAGGGGGCCTTGAGTATGCTTATGTATCTTAAACATCATATAGATGTAGAAGCCTCCATGTCTTCTTGTATCAGCATGGATATGGTTAGGAAAATGAAGCTATTCCTGGAATAAAGGTTTTCAACATAGGAGTTATGGTTTATACCTAACTTGGGCAATGGCATTCTGGGAGACTACAGTTAGAAGATTAGAGATGATAGGAAGAAAATTGCGGTTTGAAGAATCACTGAAAATTTCAGCCTGAAACACTAAAGTAGGTGTTTTTCAAAAGTACTGTGATAAACCACTGCAGATTTTAAGTCTTTGGGAAAGATTCCACCATTTTCCTAGTTTACTGTAGTAGAGGTAGCTCACAGAGAAGTCTATGAAGCCATTAGATTTGCTTGCAAAGATGTCCAAATAATGACCCCTCTCCCATTCTGCATCCTAAATGTCATACAGTTACTTTTGTAGGTAAACTTTATGCAAGAACCATGTGGGAAAGGAGGATCTTAGAAATGTAGCTCCTGGCTTCTACCCTGCATTATAGAGGAGATATCCACAAAGCAGACTCCAAGATAGAATTAAATGCAGTTTTCATTTGGGGAAATGCCTGTAAGAGAAAAATAATGAGTGAGCTAGGGAAGGCTGGGAGAGACATCAGGCCTTGTTGCTATTCTGATTATTAGCAAAGAAAGAGAGAAGTAAGGTTGGATGGAAATGAGGTGTGCTGCCATACAGTCTAAAGAAGGTTTGCCAAGGTATCAGGGAGTCTTCAAGTCAAAGTTGGTCATTAGAGGAATCCCAGGTTTCCCAGAAAGATTCCTGCCTTATATACTGGCCATATCCAGTCACTGGCTGGAAGTAGTTCATGGGAATCATGGTCTCAGTACAAATGTAGTGACGGAGAGCTCTAGCTCAAGTTGGCTCTCTGCAGTTGAGTTCTGGAAGCCACATTCTCATGTCCAACATATGCGAGATGTAGTAAAAGGCTGGCATCTAACAATCTAACACAGTCTACCCCTTTGTTGACCTAGCATCCATACCACCTCTTTAACCTACATTTAACTTAGGAAGAAAGACTAGAACAACATCTGGCTAACATGATGCAGCAGTCGATTACAAACTAACACATCTCATCTTCTGACAAAAATGGACACATTCAGTTGTGTATGCTACTTTACTTACTTTGAGTGATATTTATCACTCTTGTGGTATGTTACAATTCTTCTGTTATCCCTTAATTTAAATACTGAATTATTGAGTTAACCACTATTAACATATCCTCTTTTCTTTTAATTTAAAAAAACTTTTTATTTCCAGTTAGTGAACATACAGTGTTATGTTATTTTCAGGTGTACAATACTGTAATTTAACACTTCCATACATCACCCTGTATTGACACATCTTATATCAGATAGAAAGTAATTTGGAAAAAAGAAAGAGAACTGGTATTGTTTGTATCATATATTATATATATATATATATATAATGAAAAATATGCATAAATAATCCAGTTCTCATTTTTGTAACTGGTCATAAGGCTACAGGTGCAATTTGTAACTCTTTATCTCCACTGCTCATTTCATTTTTCCTTTGCACGCAGCCAGTACCCCAGATGGTGGGTCTGGGCTTTAATAGTTTTGCTTGTAATTTGTTATTGTGGTTTCTCGCTGACTTTCACTAGGAAATATGGGATACTAAGGGGCTCCCCAGAGAATCCCTTGGATTACAGGCATGCTTCTTTGATCCCCATTGTGTAATAGTAACAGTTTCCCCTTGATAATCAGAATTGTCACCTAACCAACATATAATCTCCCTCATCTCTTTGAGGGCCAGGTGTCAGTCTTAACTCACCAGGTCAGTGTAACCCGTGCTAGATCACCTGGAAGTTTCTCTATTTTTGGAAACTAAGACTTCTAATTAAATGGACCCCAAAGTCTTCAGAATGGGAAACAAAAAAAAAATCTAGTAGGTCATTAGATGTTCTAGTGACAGGATCTATTGTCATTTCCACCCTTGTGTTTTCAGACATGTACATCCTAGCTATACTCTGGCTCAAATCACATATCACACCCAAAGGATACTGTCTAGCCAAAATATATTGTATCCCAGGTGTTACCACACCTAACTGAGCTTTCAAAAGTACATTTCACTCTTCTAACAGGCTACCTCTGTAAATGACCTCCTATGTCCATTCTCTCACTGATAGTGATTCAGTATGCCCCTGTCTTCAAAACTCTCTCTTAGAGGCTGCAGAATCTTTATTACCTGAAGTATCATAGCCATGGATAAGATGTGATTCCCTTCTCTTAAGAAGTTTCCAGGGGTAACTCAGATCAGTTGTCCTTTTACAGTTAAGGAATTAAAAATGCTTTAATAGACATACAAAACACATGTATACTGATTATTTATAAGGAGGGGGGGAAACATGTCCAGTTTGGAAATCAGAAAAGTCTTGATGGGAAGAGACATGTGGAGGTGAAGGATTTCTTCTAGGCAGTGAAAGCCAGAGCAAAAGGCAAGAATAAATAGTGATTTCAGGAGTGCAGCAAGATCAGTCTGACTTGGCTGGAGACAAAACAAGTGGAAGAAACAGGTGGGGTAAGAAGTTTGAACACTGGATGGGTATGAGATCTTTGCAGAAAATGAAATGTCAGTGTAACGACTTCTTACTGCACTGAGAAGCATTAGGAGGGTTTTCCATTTTTGTTTTTTGGTTTCTTGTTTGTTTGTTTGTTTGTTTGTTTTCTTCCCAAAAGAAAGAAATGTTGCTAAACATTACAGCGGAAGAAAGCTTAAACCTTGCTTTTGCTGCTCAGTTGTATGATCTCAGAGAGGTCATTATCTGTCTGAGCTGCAGCCTCATTGTCAGTGAATGTGGAGGATAACACATCCTTCACAAGGTTAAGAGGATGAAATGCCTGCTATTGTACCTAGTTTTTTTTTTTTTTTTTTTTTTTTTTTTTTTTTTTATTAAATAAACATCCCTGGAGCTATGCAGAGAACTAGGTTCTGGATCACCATGTCAATGAAGACTGATCACTGCACTTGGGAGGTGTCCAGTATGGGTGCAACCTACAGGTCACCCTGCACCGGCTCCCACGAGGGCTTCTGTGAGGCACAGTTTGAGGGCAGCCCTCTGAGCCGCCGGGCATGGGAGGTGAAGTGATGGCACTCTTCCCCAACCACATTGTATTGGACCACGACTTATTCCCTTTAATTCCTTTTCATCTCCTCATCCTTTAGGGTGAAAAACTACTTTTATTACAGTTTGTTGCAATCACAAGAAAAGACTATAGGCAAGTTTACAATTTCATAACTTTAAATATCAGATACAATGTCCAGGGCTGCTTAAGCCACTTTGGAATTTTAGCAGCCTTTTGTACCACACACCCCACTCTCAACTCTAATCCCTCCAAGCCCCGAGCATCATCCGCCTTGTGGAAAGACACCTTACTTAGAATGCATCATGATCACTATAAGAGTTCGTTCTTATGATGTACAGGCACTGTTATAAGAGCTGCACGCATGTTATATTATTTAACGAGCAAAACAACCCTACGAGGTATGTGGTGTTTCCATCCTGATTTTACAGATGAAAAAACTGGAATACAAGGGGATCAAGTAATTTGCCAAAGCCTTCCTTTAAAGCTGCTGAGTGGCAGAACTGCAGTTCAGAGCTTGAGTGCCAAGCACACACTTGGCTGGCTCCCTTTAGCACATGCTGCAGGGTGCCAGACATCAGAGGGCCCGCTGACCCCTGTGGTCCTCCCCGTACCTCCAATGGGGTCCTCCACTCTAGTCCTCCTCTCCCTGTCAAACTGAGATCATCTGGTGTGCCTGTGGTGCTTGTTGGGCCACTAGTAAGTTGGAATACTCTTCCTCTATCTGACCTACACCCTGCTTTGAAAGATAGTTCTACACTTCCCAGGTTTGAATTTTTTTAGATATATTTTTATTTATTTTGAGAGAGAGAGAGAGGGAGAGGGAGAGGGAGAGGGAGGGAGAGAGAGAAAGTGGGGGAGGGGCAGAGACAGAGGGAGACAGAATCCCAAGCAGGCTTTGCACTGTCTGCGCAGAGACTGATGTGGGGCTCGAACTCACAAACCATGAGATCATGACCTGAGCAGAAATCAACAGTCAGACACCTAACTGACTGAGCCACTCAGGGGCCCTCCAGTTTTGAAATTTTAAAAATTTGGAGGAAAATCTAGATTTTCTTAGCAGTGTAAACCCTCTTCTTTAATTTCCTGGTCTTCCCCTCTCAATATCCAGCACAGGACAGGGGCTGTTTGATTCAGGTGTGGATACTTCAATAGGTCCCTTGGCATGGAGCAGGAGTTTGGTTAACTGCAGTACTTTTTTTTTTAATGTTTATTTAATTTTGAGAGAGACAGAGACAGAGAAAGAGAGAGAAAGAGAGAGGGAAAGTAAGAGAGAGCACATGCATGGGGGAGGAGCAGAGAGAAAGGGAGACACAGAATGCCAAGCAGGCTCTAGGCTCTGAGCTGTCGGCATAGATCCCAATGCAGGGCTCAAAAGCCTGAGCTTTTGAGATCATGACCAGTGCTGAAGTCGGATGCTTAACCAACTGAGCTACCCAGGAGCCCCCCAACCCCCCTTTTTAAAAAACTCTCTCAAGGGGGACCTGGGTGGCTCAGTCAGTTGAGCGTCCAACTTTGGCTTAAGTCATGATCTCGCAGCTCGTGGCTTCGAGCCCCGAGTTGGGTTCTGTGCTGACAGCTTGGAGCCTGAAGCCTGCTTCAGTCAGATTCTGTGCCTCCCTCTCTCTGCCCCTCCCATGCTCATGCTCTAGCTCTGTCTCTCTCTCTCTAAAATAAGTATACATTAAAAAGAATTAAAACAAAACTCTCTCAAAAGAGTGCAAATTTGGAGCCAGTTTGAAGTGAGGGAGCTATTAGAAGGGTCTCAAAGATTGTATGGAAAAAAACAAAGGAACTCACAGCAGTAGAGGAATTAAAGGAAAGGTCAGAGATACCTAGTAAGGATTTTATCAAATTTTGATATATGTGAAAACCTTTTGCTTTGACTTACCTTGAAAACTTTCTCTCTTTCTCTCTCAAACTCTGGACTCAGTATGATCTAAAATTGGGCAAGGTCAAGAGCTAAGGCTACACATGGGCAGCCAGACACATCTGGGATGTCTCCAACATCGTAATGCTAGTGAACACTCACCTTGCATTTACTATGAGCCAGGCACTAGCTAACTACTTTAGACATATTAACTTATTGAATATTCACAACAACTCTATAAGCCAGATATTGTGGGTGTCCTCTTATGGATGGAGAAACTGAGGCGCAGTGAACTCAAGTGTTTGCTCAGTGTCACATAGTTAGCATGTGGCAGAGTTAGAATCTGGACCCAACTGTTTCAGAGACCATTCTCTTTACTACTCTGTTGTACTCCTATGATTTCTGAATTCTTATTTCTCTCTATATTACATGTATTTTTTCTTCTATCTCAAAATCACAATCCCAGACATCTACTGGACTGACTGCTGAGACATTTTTTGTTGAGAACTGTCTTTGGCCCCAGAAAGATATCATGCCCTCATAGCCATCTTGCTACCAGAGGATTCCAACCTCTTGGATGGAGCTGATTTCACCAGGAATTTAGGAAGGGCCAAAATAGTCCTCAGAGCTGAGAAATGAGGGTGAATCATGTGAACAGCACAACTCCAGGGAAGGCTCATCAACTTCTGTTAAGATTACCAGGCTGTTCCCGTTCTTGTCTTCCTGAGTCTTGGTTATTAATAATATCCATGGATTTTGTGCAGCACCTGAGAATTTTTTAATAAATTTCTTTTATGATTAAGCCAGTTTGAGATGGCCTCTGTGACTTGTAAGCCAATGTATCACATCAGCCACTGTGCCTCCCATTAGCACTCTTTTGCACACAGGCTACCTGTCAAGCAGTTCTTCAATAATAAATATTATTTTGCTAAGCCACACACATACTATTATTCTTTCCTTGGTAAAAGGAAAGGCATACTCAAATACACATATGTAAAAGAAACTTTAGGTATATTTCATTTTTTTCTATCAATTATTTTGTTCTTATTTTATACCTAGAAATTTCCTTTAGGTATTTCAACCAGTATCTATTTTTATGAAATATAAATGTACTTTTGAATCTGATTCTTAAAACTAATACTAAATCCAGAAGCCACTATTGCTCAAACAAACTGAAATAACATTTATTGCCTTGAGAGATCACTCAAGTGGACCCTTGTAAAGCAAGGTGCACCCACTCCATAGCGAAGAGCACAGACAATGACAATCTGAGAAGAGGCACTTAGCAAGAGTAGCGACAGTACTGAAGCAAGGCTGAGCAGGGAAGATCATCATTTTACTCTTGTATTTGGATAGCAGGAAAACATGTTTATTTCATCAGGTCAAATTAAAAAAATACCTATTTTAATTCTATTTAAAAATTAAATCAGCTTATCAATTAATACACATGTTTTATTTTATTGCTTTACATGTTTTAACAAACTTCTTTATTTATTTTGAGAGAGAGAAAGAGTGCACGAGCACAAGCTGGGGAGGGGCAGAGAGAGGGAGAGAGAATGCCAAGCAGGCTCTGTGCCATCAGCATAGAGCCTGATGCGGGGCTTAAACTCACAAAACTGAGTTCAGGACCTGAGCTGAGCTCAAGAGTCACTTAACTGACTATACCACCAAGATGCCACAATACATATGTTTTAAAAACCAATTAGGGGGGCCCCTGAGTGGCTCAAACATCCAACTCTTGATCTCGGATCAAGTCATGAGCTCATATTTTCGTGAGTGCGAGTCCCACATTGGGCTCTCTGCTGACAGAGTATAGCCTGCCTGTGATTCTCTCTCTCCTCTCTCTCTCTGCCCCTCCCCCACTCACCCTGTTTCTGTCCTCCCCCCTCAAAATAAATAAACATTAAAAAACAAAAAAATTAAAAATTAAAAAAACCGATTAGGTGCCCAGTGCATTGCTAGGCTATTTTATTTAGTATTTCTCACTCTTTTGGTTCTATTATCTTTCCAATTCATCTTCACTCAAGCCTCTCAGTGAAGTCAGCAGAGATCAGTACTGTGAGTGCCTCTGCTTTAGATTCTATCACCATTGCTTGGCAGGGGAAAATTCATGGAATTCTCCCTGTCTGGTGGTTTATTTTTTGTCTATATGCCACATTTGGGGCCTTATCTAAAATTTTTTTTAATCTAAATGTTTAAATTCAAAATGTTGTTTCTCCCTTTGCCTTTGGCCCTAAGAGCCTTCTAACTAGACTGGCCAAGAAGGGACTTGTGAAGCTTAGTTTCCCATTAATGAAGTGGTTGTCAACCAGAGACCTCTTTGTCCCCCAAGAAACATTTATCTGTATCTGTAGAAAATTTTGGTTGTCACTTGGTTGGGGGTTGAGGGAGTAGTACTGACACCTAGTGGGTAGAGGCCAAGGTTAATACCAAACATCCTGAAATATAGGCTACAAGTCCCCACCCCCCAATGTCAATAATGCCAAGGTGGCGAGACTCTTCTTCAGTGTTATAGTGAAGGCAGTGCAGTAAGAAGGTTAAGAGCACAGATTTTAGAGTCTGAAAGACCTGGCATTAAATTCTGGCTCTGCCATTTACTAGTTCTGATGCTGTTGGCAAGATATTTTTCCTATCTGTGCCTTAATTTTCCTATCTGTTAAATAAAATAACACAGTAATTATCATTATGTAGGTTTGGTGGGAAGATTTAGTGAGCTAATCGATACATGCAAAACATTTAGCATTGTTCAAGGCATGCAGTACTTATTAGTAAGTCATAGAGTTCATACTCTTCACTTGAGATAGAGTTTTTTTTTTTTTCCCCAAAGAAACCTTTCTAGGTAAGTAATGCAAACATAGAACAAACAAGAATCAAAAGCAACAGGGAAGAAGAAGAAACATGTACTGAGTCAAGATTCTGTGTCCTAAGGCCACTGTGGCCCAATCCACCTGCCAGACATGCCATCTTCCCTTATTTTTCCTGGTTTGTGTAAAGTGCAGGTATGGTAAAGTCAAGTGATCACAGGGGCCAGACAGGTAATATATATGGCACAAGTGGCCCAATGTTGGCATTTTAAACATATAGGAATGTCTTCACTTCTACAAAGAAATATACTCGCTCCCATTTTTCTTGAATCATGTGGCTCTCTCAGTCTTTTGTTTTCCTGCTGTTGACAGAGACATGGGTACAAAGAAATATTTCTCTGCCTTGATCCATACAACGGTGCAATAACAATGATAAATGGTGACTAACACTTGGCCTTGATGTTGGGGAGATAGTTGTCGGTGTGTGTGCAAACTGGAGAAGGCAGAACTGGCCTTAAAAAGGCAGCTGCTACTCAAGTTCAGATGATTGTTGAAAGGTGAGGATATATATGCCCAGTGGATGCCAAAACTTCTCACATTTTAGAAAGAAGCCAGAATCCTGGATTTTTATGTGAACTCTCTTGATATTTAAATATTGGTTTATATTGTTGAAAAATTGCTCTGCAGATAAAACAAAACATGGCTGAAGGCTGCATTCAATCTAAGGGCACTACTCCTTCCAGACTAGTAAAATAAGACTTTTTCCTCCCTACATTTTAATGTCATTGCCATTATTCAAAATTCTCAGGAATGTCTAATGCATTTTCTCATTTAACAATTATTATTGAAGGTCTACTGTGTGCCCAGTGCTTTTCAGTGCTGTGGATACAGCAATGAACACAAAGTGCCTATCATTATGAAGCTTGCGTTCTTGTCGGAAGAGACAATGCAAATAAGTAAATACATAACATACCAGGTGACGATATGGATTATGAAGAACATGTAGCAGAGAAGATAGAGTGTCATTTATGGGCAGCCTCAAAATAAAGAAGCATTTGAGCAGAGACATAAAGAAGAGAGGAAAGGAGGCTTACTAATGACTCAAGGACTAGAAATCCAGGCAATTAGTACAGAAAGTACAAAGGTCCTGAGGTAGACAGATCATGTAACAGAATTGAAGAACAACAAGGAGGCCAGAGCACAGTTAAGTGAGGAGCAGTGTGGAAGGGCCTATGGGCTATAGAAAACGATTTTGCTCCCAGTAGATGGGAAGCCATTGGAAGAGTTTCAGCAGAGAAACCACATGTTTTTATGTGTATTTGAATAAGATTACTCTGGTTTCTCTTAAGAATAGATGGTAGAGAAATAATCTATTTGGGTGTTCTGAGAACAGCTGAGGCTGAATCTTGGTGGCAGTAAATTGTGAACACAGCTGAAACTGACTCTTCAAGTGTTTCGCTGACTTTTGGGTTAAGCTACAAGTCCCTTATGGAAGAGGCCCTTCCTCTCACTTATAGGCACAATTTACAGATCCCCAGGCATTGTGTTCTTTTTCCTCTAGAACCTTCCAGATCCATAGCTTTGCACCTGCTCTTCTACCCTATGCTAGGCTGCTCATGGATTTGAGTCTCAGCTGGAACGGACTCTTCTCTTACCACTGTGCATTGCTTACTCTTTCAATCACTGTATCCCAGGGGATACAGTTTTTTCCTGTTTTCTCTTTAAAAGAGGCTTTTATTTCCTTAATTTTATTAAGGGCCCAGGCTCTGGAGACAGTTTATCAAGGTTTAAATGCTGGCTTTGCCATGTCCAGTCTGTGGGTCCCTAGACAAGTAATTCAACCTCTCTGTTACCTCTTGCATCAAATGGGGACAATGCGATCATCTCAAAGGATTGCTGTTGATGAGTACATGTACTTAGAACAGCATCTGACATATAGTATTCCCTTAGTAAATGTTAGTTATTATTATTATTACTTTTACTTTTACTTTACATTAGATGCTTTAAAAAGTATTAAACTTTTCAATGTATATCAAATGCATGGACATGCTGCTCAATAAATCATTGTTTATAACTAAAAGGAATAGTGTCAGTAGCTTAAGAGAGTTTAGATATTCACTGAACTATATGATTACTATTAGCAAAATGTCACTTGAATTGAATGTCTTTTTTTTAATAGGAGTAAGAGAGAAAGATTCTGATTTAAATGAATCAAAGCTATTCTATTTCACAAGACTGCCAGAATATGTGTGTAGTTCAAGAATTTTAAGTGGAAAGAGACAACCTCCCATAAATCTTCTTTCCCTGTATTTATATCTGACCCACGTTAGCCAATCAGATCCCTCATGGGGTATGAACAAAAAAGGAGGTGGGGGACAGAGGGGAAAGGAGGTTGGATGCTGCTGTCTTACTCTTTTGTCTTCAGAGAAAATAATAGCCCTGAGAGATCAGACTTAGTCTCTTTTTAAGGAAAAAAGGTGTAAAAATAAAGATCCAAGAACGGAAAGAAAGAAAGAAAGAAAGAAAGAAAGCAAGCTAGTAGGAAAAGAATAGTTTGGATTATTTAAAAACATCATAGTGTATTTTATAATTAGTATTTCGGATTTCCATGCTTTAGGGAACTCCACGGCTGGAAATCTAGCATACAAAAACAGATACAAAGCAATCTTTGCTTTTATCAGATTTAAGACAGGGCTTTCTTTAAGGCAAACATTGCTTAGGTATATTTAAAAGGAACTCAAATTGCAGGAAAATAGGTTTGCAAACAGCTTTTCGAGAACCATCCTTTAATTACTTATTAATCTATTTACATGTTTGTCATTTTATTAATGATAGCTAGACTCTCTGGAAAGCTGCTAAATCTGGAGTCCTTATTTTCAAATTTCTGCATAAGCAATGATGAGGGGATTGAAAGAAACAGGTGATACCAGCCTTTGAAAAGATTTTGAAAAAGAGTAAAACTCACCAAGAGCATGTTTATCCTCTGATGGAAGGCTCATCCCATTTGATTTATGTGTCAGCCAGACTAGACAATCATTTTGGGGTCTTTTACTTGTAGCAGGGCCTGACAGATCCTGCCCTTTCTCTACATTTCACCTTTTTCTGATCCCTATTACCTGGACTTATACATTTCCCCTTTGATGCCATATATGTCTACGTTATGCATGTTTAAATGAATTGTTTATACATGTGTAAATGAAAATATACATTTAAATAAAAACACACAATTAAATGAAAATGCATATCATACATATCTAAAGAAAATATTTGAGGCCGGCAGATGGATTAACATCTTTCAGAATCAATTCTCTTTAGGTGGTGGTTCAATTTTTCTGTTGGCTCATTTATAAATCTGTTGCATCCAATTGCAAAATGTAGTAATTTGGTTTAACCATTGGCCTGGTGTGCTACATCTTCCTCTGAGTTGAATATCTTCCATTTCTGCATGGCTTCCTGTTAAATATTTATTATCGAACAACGTTGGAAATCAGGTGAGATTTTGCATCCAACTAAGACACAAATGTCCCATGCTGAGTCCCTCCCTAATTAAACCTCCAGCTCCTGTCCTTGTAACGAATGCTTCAGTAGAGAACATGAAAGAATAAGAGTCTCCTGATTAGGGCAGACTGTATTTCCAATGCCATTACATGTTTTTTGTTTTTGTTTTTGTTTTTAATTGGCAAGAAACAAACAGTATTCTGAAACTTTCTCTTTCCTTTTTCAACTCTTAGGTGATGTGTCAGTTACCTTTGCTTCAATACAGGGTATAAGGAAGGGCAAATAATTATTAGAACAAATGTATTTACTTGATTAATTCTTTAATGCTTGGTTTGCTGAGATGGCTAGTAGGAGATAATAGTATAGTTGCTGATATATGAAAGTTTGATCAAATAGTCTTTCGTGTCAATTGTTTTGAAAAATAAAATATCTCCTCTAGCACCGACTTTTGTTTCCACATGTTCACCAGTGTGAGCCCAGGCTCTTGCCAAGAAGGTATGGGTTAGAGGAGCTTTTGAAAGGTAAAGTGAGGTTCATACTAGAGTTGACACTACTTGTTGGTCTGTTTTCTTCTCTGGCACTCTGGGAGATCAACAGTTACCAAAGATACATTTATGTCTCTCCTTCCTTTTTTGTTTGTTTGCTCATTGTTTTAGAGAGAGAGAAAGAGTGCACAAATGGGTGAGAGGGCAGAGGGAGAGAGAAAGAATCTCAAGCAGGCTCCATGCTCACCACAAAGCCCAATATGAGGCTGGATCCCATGACCTAGGATCATGACCTGAACTAAAATCAAGAGTGGGACCCTCAACCAACTGAGCCACCCAGGCTACCCTGTGTCTCTTCTTCCTAAAACGAGTTCCTGTTAGGGCCAGGTAGACTGAGGCATGTATAGCAAGTCATTTAACACCATGACCCTTGTGTTCAAAATGTTAACTTCCTCTGTATTTTTCATGATCACATCTCGTGCTTGGGAAAAAATAGCTAACTTTGTTAAATTATACTAATGAAACTTCTTTTAAGGCAACTCAGAATGTCAAATTCTCTATCAAGACTGTTTCTCTCCATATCCCTTCCCATGTTGGAGACTTAGTATGGAGAGAAGGGCCTCTGTTATTCTACCACACACATAGTCCTCTCTGACATTTCTGAAAACATCCTTCATCTTGTTGGATTTCTGTATCCTTGGGCATTGTTTGTGGATGTCTTCTGAGATGTGATGGTCCCACCTGCTTCTTTTAGTTTTGTTGTTAGCACCTGCTGTTTAATTCTGGCTCAAATATCCATTACACATTTCCTGGTCTCAATCTCACATAGTGACCTTTAACCCTAAGCCTTTATAAAAAGGTCCAATAGCAGGATGGGTTTCATTAAAAAAAAAAAAAATTGAAGAAGATGTTTAAAGATTATTTTTGCTTACAAATCTTACTTGTATGTAAATTATGATCTGCTTCTATGGTAACCCCTTTCCATATATTTTTT
Source organism: Panthera leo (assembly GCF_018350215.1). NCBI lineage: Eukaryota > Metazoa > Chordata > Mammalia > Carnivora > Felidae > Panthera > Panthera leo. The sequence goes on from NC_056682.1 coordinate 47,241,226, forward strand.
TTCTGCTTTAAATATAGGAATCATTGATATTTTGATATCAGGTACAAGATAGATGCCAGTTATAACTTTTCTGCCAGTAGAAATGATATTTGGGTAAATGAGAAATTGACACTAAGTGATAAGAAAGAACTATCCAGCACCTTTTTTCCTCCCCTGAAATGAGAAACATAGGTCAAGGGAAGAAAAATGGTATTTGAATGGTATTGACTTTGCAGCCAACTGATTGTTGCAGAAATTCAATTCTCTTTTTTTAAGTTTATTTTATTTATTTTGAGCGGGAAGAGAAAGAGCATGCCTGAGACAAGGAGGGGCAGAGAGAGAAGGAGAGAGAGAATCCCAAGAAGACTTCCTGTTGTCAGCGCAGAGCCCATCACTGAGTTTGATCTCATGGACTGTGAGATTATGACCTGAGCCGAAATTAAGAGTTGGACGCTTAACTAACTGAGCCACCCAGGCACCCCCAGAAATTCACTTCTTAATGAAGGAAGCATGAACCAGCATTTCTCTCCAAAGGCTTTAAGCTACTTTTCTATAACTATCATATCTAGCAGATATTCACTATAAGCATTTATTGTAATTAGCACTCTCAGTGCCTACTGTAGTGCCTGGCATATAACAGCAATTTAATAAAAACTGTTAAAAGACAAATGAGTGAATGGATATCATATCATGCTGCTGCTACCTAGAGGTGAGAAAGCTAGAAGGAAGCTGTGAGTTCAGCTTTTTAAAAAGTCAGGAAAAGAAAAGAAAAGGAAGAGGAGGAAAAGGGAGTGGAAGTCAAAGCAGAGAAGAAACGTGAGTCTACAATGCAGGAACTATAGAAGAAACTTCTCAGATTTTTCTAAGACATTCCTGGCTTACTTATTATTCTTAGAATGCTTTGACTCTGTAAAATTGTCTTAGTCTTTCTCTATTAGCTACAATGTCTTGCTAGACTTATTTTGTTGTCCCCTCTGTCCCTAGTTGCTTCTATCTCTCAACCTCTCAAGAGCAGGAAATTCAAATCAGCATATTAAGGAAATTCAGAATTGCAGGAAGTGGGGGCTGGAAAACAATGATCATCCTTGCCCACTTCTCTTTTTTTAATGTTTATTTATTTTTGAGAGGGGGAGGGACAGAAACAGAGGGGGACAAAGGGTCGGAAGCAGGCTCCGTGCTGACAGCAGAGAGCCTGATGGGGGCTCAAACTCATGAGCTGTGAGTTTAACTACCTAGGGACGCCCATCCGTACCCACATGTTCCAGAGGCTTCCCAACATCAAACATCAAGGTTTACCAAAAAACTATGATGCTTCTTTCAAATCCACAAAGGTTTCCAAATCAATATTAATCCTTGGTTATAAAGTGTTCCCCTTCAAAGGTCAGCAGAAAGCCAAACACACACACACACACACACACACACACACACACACACACACACGCACTTTTTTTTTCTTAATAGCAAAGCCTGGAGAAACCTCAGAGAAGTGGGAATTCTCTAACGATGGCACAGGAAACAATAATTCTCCTTTTGCTGGCCTTAGTATTTACAGACTACTGGAACCCTCGAGGCTGGGGCAGCCCCTCATAGGCAGAGAGGTAACTTGGAGGCTCACAGATCTCTGCAACCCTTCCTTGCTAGTTCACTGCTCTGAAAGCACCTGTACTAAATATTTTTATGCCGAGGCCATGAAAATCCAGGGAGTGCAGCCATCCTCAAAATTTCTCATTTCTTACCTGCCGTGGCAAGGTCACTAGGTGGCTGCACAAATGGCTGTGGGATAGATTGCGTATGGCAGGACAAGCAGAAAACAGGAAAGGGATTTTATTGAAATGGCACCGAGGCCCTTACAGAGACTTCCTCTGTCCTAAGGCAATTCACAGAGGTCCCCCAGCACAGGTGGAGCAAATAGGTATCGTTGCAAAAAATTCTGAAAGGTTTCCTCTTATCCACTCTGAGTTCTACCTACTGTTTTATGAGCGTGTTAACATGGTTTTATTGCACAGCTTCAGAAGAACTAGGCTCATATTTAGTGCTCTTGTCTCATCGCATAATGCTACCTGGCTCCACACTTGTTGGCTCTGTCAGCCTCCAATCTCTGGTTTCTTCTTGAAGGTGCAAATTATCTCTGCCTACCTCATGAAGCTGATCTGCAGGTCACAAGCAAATAATGAATGGGAAAGTGCTTCCCCAACTGACACAACAGGCAAATGGATGTGATGAGTATTGACTCTACACATCACAATTTTTTTTTTTTCCTAGAATTTACCAGAGGGCAAACTAGGTGCTGCTTCTTTCAACCTGGATCTCAATCCTACTGTTACTTTATGCAATTGAGCCCCAGGACTTACCATGAAGGGTATGAGGACTACCACTCCAAAAGACAAATTCCAAAGAACAATGGTCCAAGCACCCCCAAGAAATGTTAGAGTAAATTTTTGCTCTTAGTCAACTGCTGGAAGATGCTTCCCATACTTTTAAGATCACCTGTTTTGTTTCCTTAATATTCAAGCTTCCTATTTGTTTTTCTTTAAAGATATTTTTCTCCTGATGTGCCTTACTTTTTCAGTTTCATGGTTTTCAATTTTACATTTTAAGTTCTTGGTTCTATTCTTTTTTTTTCACACTCATTTATTTGAGAGACATAGTGCAAGAGGGGGAAGGGCATAGACAGAGAGAGAGAGATGTCCTGGTATCTCCTGATGTCAACAATGAGCCCAACTTGGGGCTCAGTCCCAGGAACCTTGAGATCATGACCTGAGATGAAATCAAGAGCCAGATAATCAATTTACTAAGCCACCCAGGTGCCCCGCCCCTGTTCTTTCTTTAATCCTTAGTCAAATTTCTTTTACATATGTAAAACTTTTTATCTCATGGGCTTTAGCCTTTTATCTTAATTTTTATTATCTCTACTTTCCTTTAAACTTCTATCTTGTTGGCTTCTTGCTCTTCATCTTTTATTTTAAATCACATCTATTGTTTCTTATTATTTTTACCTTTTAAACTTTCAATCTTATCAGAATTTTAATTTTTTTATTTTTGACTTTTGCTCATTTTTTAAATTTTCTCTCATATTTTAGTTTTAATTTGCATTTAACTATGTACCATACAGTCATTATTTTTTAAAAGGTAAAATTTTTTTTCTCTAATATTTATCATTAAAAATTTTTTTTTAACATGATGACTGGCTAGATAGTATGTGGTATAAATGAGAAGCTGAACCCCAACGCTCAGAGGCCCTTCCTATGAGCTGTTCCTTAAGGTACCCTTGGAGGGACTTCCATCATTAGAGGCCACATTGCTCAAACAACTTATACCAGAAAATCAAGAGATCTGGAAGCTGAGTCTTCTCTCTTTATACTGCTATATCTGGTTTATTGGAGTGATGCTATTTTCTACCATTATCCCATAAATGCTTATGTAAACTTTTGTGACTACAATCCTTAAAAATTGTATTTGGTTGACTTACTGGTAAGACCTAAACCCAGCCCATAACTCTATAATATTTCCCATTTCCGGTATCAATCCCCACTTTGGGTCAGATGAACAGCGGTAGTTAGAGATGGAGCAGTGTACTCTGCTGGAAAAAAACTGATTTCATGGAACTAAGATTAATAGCAGGGCCAAGAGCTCTATTTCTTTAAATTTAAGAGATTCTGTGGAGCATACACTATCTCTTCTGCATGATGATTGGTTGAGATCTGAAAGGTAAAGATCTACAGGTGTTGCTTCATCTGTGTATTATTTGTGTTCAAGAGATGAGATGTTAGAACAGTTATCATTCTGATCTTCTAATTTTAGAATTTATTATTTTGTTGGCTATCAAGGCAAAAAACATGACATCTTTGTCAACATTAAGAATCCTACCATTGAATGTACCATTGCATATAGCCTGAAATTGTTCATCATTCATTCCTTATTTGGTTTCTTACAAATGAGGATGCGACTTTTTGTAACACATTCTTCTTTTAAGGATCTTAGTGTTTGTTACACATATGAATTTTGATAATCTTTCACTATTTCATCAATATAATCTATCATAAAGTTAATAATTTCTGCTTTAGAAGCCACTGGGGATTGGTAGGGAGAAATGGTAAATTTCCTAATGGCCATAATTTGAGAGTCATACACATGATTTAAATATCCTGAAACTAATAGGATATTATATGCCAATTATATTTCAATTAAAAAACAGTATCAGGAGACACATAAAAATATATATATAATCCCTTTTCAAAATCATTCATGAACTTCAGCATCATTAGTTATTGAGGAAACACAAATTAAACCACAAAGAGACATCACTACATACTTATCAAAATGACTAACATAAAAATGAGTGACAACACCAAATGCTAACAAGAATGAGGAGAAACTGGATCGCTTGTACATTGCTGATGGGAATGTAAAATGGTACAGCTAGCCAGGAAAACAATTTGGATATTTTTTTTAAAAACTAAACACACGATTATCACAGCACTCAGCAATTGGTCTCATTTCGGAGAAATGAAAACTTATGTTCACACCAAAACCTATACGAAATGTCTATAGCAGCTTTATTCATAACAGCTGCAAACTAGAAAGAGCCCAGATGTCCTTTGGTGAGTAAATGGTTAAACAAATTGTGGTATATCCATACAATGGAATACTGCTCAGCATCAGAAAAGAATGTACTACTAAGGGCGGTATGAGGGATCCTTATGGTGATGGAAATGTTCTTTCTTTTGACTGTATCAATGCCAATATCCTCATTGTGATATGATACTTTAGTTTTACAAGATGTTTTAATTGAGGGAAACTGGGTAACGGATACATGGGACCTACAAATGTATATAACAAATGTATATAAATCTATGATTATTAAAATAAAATTTTTAGTTAAAAATTAAAAATTAATTCAGCAATAAATGAAAGCTAATGGTATTGGGTGTATATAAGTTAAATATGGAAAAATGTTTTAAATATTTCTATGCTGGAGGTTGGTGCCATAGATTTTATCATTGACATTCATTTAAATAATGTTCATTGAGTGTGTTTATATATTCCAGGTACTGCTTTGGGAGTGCCGTGAGATGAGGAAACAGCAGTCAACTAACAGACATGCCTCTGCCTGTCCAGATTTCTAGTGGAGGAAGATAACTAATAGACAAAAATGAGTATACAGAAAGTGGTAAGTATCTTGCAGGAAACACACACACACACACACCCCAGAGGAAGTAGGATTGGAAGTGCTAGCCACCTGGTGATGAGTGGGTGGAGGCTGCTATTTTATGTGTGGTGGCTCAGGAAGGCCATACTGGCAAGTTAATTTTGGAAGAGTGACCTGAAGAATCTGAAGCCAGCCATGTGGTTATCTGAGGGAAGTTTTTGAGGCATAAGGAAGAGCCAGTACAGTTAGGACTATGTCTGGAATGACTGAAGAAAAACAAAGAGGGTAGAGTGGATGCAATTCAATAAGCAAGGGGCAAGGTATTAGTCTGAGGGGTCTGAGAGCTAGCAAGGGAAGTAGAAGACTTTGTAAGGCCTTGGGTTTGTTCTCTGAATGTGCAGCCACTCAAAAGTTTTAAGCAGAGGAGATTTGACTTAATTTTTAAGAAAAGCACCCTCCCTGCTTCATTGAGAGTTGACTTTTGGTGGAGAAGGCGAGGGTACAAGTAAGAAAGCCTAAAAGAACCTATGCAAAAATCAAAGCAAGGGTGTTAGCACCTAAACAAGGATGTGAGATGTGGGGGGTGATAACCTGTGGAGTTTGGAGGATACTTTGAAGTACAGCAAAGAGAATTTGCTGAAAGAATGGGCATGGGGGATGAGAAAAAGAGAGTTTCAAGGATGTCACTCAAATTTTTCTCTAAGCTGCTGGGATGATAGAGTTACCATATACTAAGTTGGTAAAGACTATGGAGGAGAGCATGTTTGTTGGAGGATAATAAGAATTTGGTTTCAGACTTGTGAAGTTTGAGATCCATATGGGTCTTTAATATTAGGAGTTCAGTACAGAGTTATACTTATGAATCTTATGTTTAGTTGAGATGTCTGAGCTGGATAAATAAGTTTGGGATGCAATAACATATATATGGTATTTAAGCCATAAGACCAAATGAGATCACCTAATACAAAGTTTAGGTGGAGAAGATAAGCAGTTAAAGTCCAAGTACTCGGGCATCCAGAATATATGGATTTGGGTGATAAGAAGGAACTAGCAAAGGAGACATAAAAGAGTGCCCAGTGGGGGCTGGAGAAAAACCAAGAGAGTGAGCCAAGCAAAGTAATTGTCTCAAAGAGAAGAGTTGGCCATTATGTCAAAAGCTGCTAACAATTCAGATAAACTGATTATTGAGAATTAATCTCTGTATTTTCCCAATGCAGAGGTTTATGTTGGCCTTGGCAAAACTATTTTGGTTGAATGGTCACAGTAAATGCTTGATGAAAGTTGGTTCAAAAGAAATATGGAGGAGAATTGGAGAAAATGTAAAAAATTTGCTGTAAAAAGGAAGAGAGAAATATGTTGGTGGCTAGAAAAAAGTGTAGGGTCAGGAAGAATTATTTTCTAAAAATGTCAGATATTTCATTATGTTTTTATTATGAAGGAGGTGATTCAGGAGAGAAGGAAAACTGGAGTATACAAAGGAGAGGTGACACTCATTGGGAGTATTAAGTAGTTGTGAGAGAATGGAACCTAATTGAAAAGTTGGCCATAGATAACATATCTTTATAGGGTGGTAGGAAACTGTGGCTATAATGATGCCCATAGCAAACAACTACTGCACTTCATTGACTCATACCAATGAGCATTTTGTTGCTCTGCAGGTATGTTGGGGGTCAGCACATCCAAGCTAGGTTGGAGAACAACCTACTTTTTCTAAGCAGCTGCCGGTGAATCAGCTTATCTTCAAGGATTGGGCTCAGGTCTTATCCACATGTCTCCCATTCTGGGGCTCAGACTCATGGTGATGGCTGAAATACATGAAGGCCAGTGGGAAATTTTAAGGCCACTTTAAGCTTGGAACTAGTACAGTCACTTTTGCTCCATTTTGTTGGCCAAAGCAAGTCCCAATGACATACCCAAAGTCAAAAAGTGAGGAAATATACTCCATCTCTTAATGAGAGGAACTGTCAAATAAGATGGCATAGGGTATGTCTACAGGGAGGAATGAAGAATCCATTAATGCCAACACAGGTAGTAACAAGAGTGAAGATAGTGTAGATAGGCACAGATTAAGCAGAGTAGAGGTAGATGTCATTTTCTCAATGCCCCTAAGTCCTTGGAAAAATAAGAATCAAAGTCATGAGCTAAGTTTGAGGATGTTTTAAGTTCTTGTAGAAAGACGATACAAATGGTCCCAGGGAAAGGGATAATTCATGGACTAGAAATAAAATACTATTGCTATAGAGTCCACAAATATAAAATGAGACCAGTTGACATGGACGTGTGTTTCCTTCTAAGTCCATTCATTTGTGTAGATGCTGTAATTGATTAGTTGGATGGTTGCATTATCCAGGTTTGGGATTTTGCCAAGGAGGAAAAACAAGTGAGGGAGACTAGGGAGTTAAGGATATATGCGGTGTAACATTATAATATGGAGTTGAGGCTGGGGAAGGGAGGAACCAATAACACTGAAGGTGTGAGTTACTGTGAAAATTTAATAGGCTCAATGCACTGCAGGTCCCAGTAGGGAGTCAAAGAGTTTTAAGTGTCAGAGTGCTTAGAGTGAGCTTGAAAGAAAGAAATCAGAAAGTGAGATGCTTGAAACTGAGGATATGGAAGGAATGCAGTTATTGGAAGAGTCTGTGGTATAACTATCAGAGAAATTGACATACTGGGTGGAGAGCAAGGCCATTGGAAGAATGTTCAAGGATCTGAGATATCAAGGTCTGGGAAGATCAGAACTGAAACTATTGAAATCACCAAAAACGATCATGTGACTAGTGTTAGAGTAATAATGAGCCACGAGCAAAAACAATCCAGGCATGGGGGTAAGTCAACTGGGAATGTATAATGACTATATAATGAGAGGTGGAGACCAGTGGGGTGTTAGCATGAGGTTAAGATCTAAAGGCTTTTACAGCATATGGAGGGACTATGGTCTGAGAAGAACATGGGGAGCAAGGAAGACACAAATAGACATCCAGGTCCAGCATTATGAAGTGTGTGAGAGACAAAGCAGCCACCAGTGGAGAGAGCTGCAGGCGAGGAGTTGTGCTTTCCTTCCTGAGCCAAATAGAACAAAACAAAACAGGCATTATGAGAGAAGAACCTGAAAATAAAAGAGATGTAGCTGATGGGTGACCTTTAGTTTCAGAAGGGAAGGGTGCTGGGAGCTAAGAGAGGTCAGGAGAGGAGATAAGTGTAGTTTAGGGGATATTGGGCACTTAGAGTTAGGAGTGCTGAGTTTCTTGTAGTGAGGGTAGTGGACAGGGTTTGAGGGACTGGAGGGATCCCTCTTGATGGTCTCTTTGATGGTGGTGGTGAAGCTGGGAGTTTTCCAGGAGATGGGATGCAGTCTCATCAGAAACACACAGAGCTTTGGGACACTTTCCTGCCTATGGCAGCATGAGGTCAAGGGAGGGACAGTGATAATGGGAGCTGATTCCTTTCTGTCATTCCTCACTCTGAGAAGGAATATTGTAGATTGGAGAACACTTTCAAGTTGCAACCTTGGTATAGCTGCCTGAGAACCCATCTGCCATCATTAGTTAGACTTGAAAGGCTTGAGGAAGGAAAAGAGTTAGATGTGCTGGGGGATTTCAAAATCTCCTGGTGACCTGTGTTTATCTAAGGACTTTTACCTCTGCCTTGGCAATGGATCTGAATAGACTTTTCAGAAAAGAAAGAATATCAACAGCTCATAAGCATAGACAAAAAATTTAACCTCTCTATACTCAAATACATGTAAATTAAGAATACAAGGAAATAACCATTTTCAGCTGTCCAAGTGGAAATGTTAAACATAATTAATAACATTTAAGACTGGTGGAGTGGGGTCAGAAGAGCAATATCGTAACTACTAGTATAAATTATTATAACTTTTCTGGAAAATAATTTAGCAACATGCTTGAAAGTCTTAAAAAAATCTTCATCTTTTCATCTAGTAATATTACTTATAGGAATCTCGCTGAAGAAATTTATCAGAAGGTTTGAAAAATTTATATACAGAAATGTTTACTGTTACATATTTATGAGATTAAAATTAGAATGAACTTATATATTAAAAAGAGAAAAATATCATAAAAAATCATGTTTTCAAAGAATTTTTAATGAAATGAAATGTTAATATTATATATATTCATATATATAATAGTATATACGTGAAATAACAAAAACAAGACAGCATATACGAATTAAACTTGGTTCTCAAATTTGGTGTACCTGGGGAATTTATTAAAATCACAAATATCTTGGTCCTACCTCAGAGCTATCGAATCAGAATCTCAAGAAATTACACATGAAGTAGGAATATAGACAATGACAATAAAAAAAAATCCTGTCTTTTTCAAAGGAACACTTATTAATTAGGAAAGATGTAATAAATATCATAAAAATGTAAATTTTCCTTCTGGTCTTTGAAAACAAGGCTTCCCTTCCAACTCATTATCCAAAGAGTGCTGATGCCCTAATATCAATACTATCCTCAGAGCGTATCAGTGAAAAGGATACCCTTGCTCCAGACAGAGTCAAGTCTAACAAAGGTTAGTGGGTAACAATATAACACAAAATATATGAATACTGTGAAATAGTAAGAATTCCTCTAGGATTTTTGTCTTACATTACTTGCATGCTTACATAGAAATCTCAAAAACACATTGGCTGGCTAAAAGATAAGGGACAAGCATGATGGAAGAGTGCAGATCCTAATGAACAGGATGGAGCTGGCTTTCCCAATCTTCACAAAGCAGGACCATGAACTTTATCAAGCCAAAGCCACTTTCTGACTAGGTGCTGACAGTACATGTTTATTTACATGATTGGAAAAAAACTCAACAAACTTAAAAAAAAAAAGCTGGGGTTGATTTTCTGCTCTTACACTTGTTTTGATACCACTCTTCATGGCTGATGGACACACATTCTTGCCAATTTATTTACCTTTATCAACTCCTTGAACACGGTCTGGTTTGCCAGAACTCATTTAGGATTTATCAGTTTTTTTCTAAGAGAACAAACCTATGCTTCTCCTAATTATCCGCCATTAGTTCATTAAACATTCCATATAAAACATTTGCCAGTTCTCTTATTGATCATTGTGTTCTTCATTCTAGGGCCAATATTTTACACCAAGAGAAAACAAGCTTGATGTATAGTTACATTGCTGTTGACCCCAATTAATGGCACTATTTATCATTGTATGCAGAAATCAGTAGGAAGCATACAAGATTATGGCTGGTACTGACCTTTCCATTTTCTTTGTCTCTGTGACATGAATTGTTTGCCAGGTAAACTACTGGAGCTACATATAAGCTCTGGTTCCTGAGTTTTTATTGTTCATATAAACCCTTTCTCACAGTAGTAGAGGAGCCATATCAGATAACAACTCAAATTTTTAGCAATTCTAAATGGAGATGTGTTCTGCACCTCCATCTTTAACTTGTTCTTGATAACTTAAAAGCAGTCTTGAATAAATGGATGTATGTCCCTTACCACAAAGAACAAAAAGATGATACCTTCTGTCATATGCAGCTTACACAGATTTTTGTCAGGAAGAAAGATTGGTCTTAATAGACAACTGGCTCTTTTGTCAACTACCAACATGAATATTACAAAATCGTTTCAATGATTGGTATATGATCCCCAACAGTTAAGTGACTTAGAATCAGTAATTATATTTAATGAGTTAATGCATTTAGTTAGCTAGGCTTATATTTTCAACCAATTTACCCTGGAGGGTACACCAGGGAGTTTTATTGCCTAAGGTAAAGTAACTATGTGGGTAGGGGGGAGGTAGCTTATAATGTTGGGGGAAGATATCTTTAAAAAACAATAAAAAATCAAGTATAAGTGTGAATGTTTATTTAGACAAGAATAAGTCACAACAAATTACAACTCAAAACAAAACTCCAACAAATACCATAGATTTTATAAGTTTTCAGGATCTTTCTAGGGTCCAGCAAATCAGGGACACTGAGACTTGAATGTAGTTAGCTTCACGGTAAATCCACATTTGAGTCCTTGGGAGCTTTACTGAAAAAAAATGATGATGAGGATATGTAGAGTTTGAGTTTGTCCACTTTAAATATTTTCAGACCTACATGACTGTAGTTGTAAGATTTGGAGGCAAGTATGCAGTTCAGTGCTTGCCTGTGGCCACTGAAAGCTACTTTTTAGAAAGAATTTTGGTGTTTTTTCCAGGTATATTTAGGAGGCCTATGTGCAGAGAGAGTGAGTGGGTTTAAGAGCACAGATGTGTTTTTTCCAGATTCTCAACTTACAACAGCATGTCAGCCAAAGCTTACTTGAGCAAGCAGTAAAAGATGAGGCTCCGCCCTTTACTTTTCCCCTTTACTGCTCCCTAGACACCTGTTAGGAAGTTCACTGCCCTTAATGTTTATCCAAAGTACAGTTGGTGGAAGCAATGTTTACTGCTCACTCTCTGGAGGAGATACATTCAATTTGTTTTCTAAAAACAATCATCATCTTTTTAGTGCAAGGAATGAGTTCCCAGACATGGAGACATAAATCGAATTGGGATCTTTATATATTGGTAATTAGGGTCATGCACATTGGTAAGACATTCAGCTATTCTCTTCAAATTTGTTTTTAGACAAAAATATTTTTCAAGATACACTTTTTGAAGTTTTTATTTATGTATTTTGAGAAAGAGAGAGAGAGCAGGGGAGAGGCAGAGAGAAAGGGAGAGAAAGAATCCCAAGGAGGCTCTGTGCTGACACAGGGCTTGATCTCATGAACTGTGAGATCATGACCTGACCTGAGATCAAGAGTTAGACACTTAACTGACAGAGCCACCTAGGTGCCCCTTTTTCCAGATATTTTTATTCTTATTTCTATGTACTTTCCCCAGAGCCTAATAAAGACACATAAATTCTACCTTCTGCATACTGGGGCCAGATTATGTTCATAATCTGTAAAATAATCATACCACCTTCCTCTTTACAAAAATTCAAATACTCGCTTTTTATGCAAAATAAAATCTAAATTTCCCAACTTGAGGTTTTTTACAAATAAATTTGGGGCGCCTGGGTGGTTCAGTCAGTTAAGTGTCTGACTTTGGCTCAGGTCATGATCCCACGGTGCATGGTTTGGAGACCCACATAGGGCTCTGTGCTGACAGCTCAGAGCCAGGGAGCCAGTTTTGGATTCTGGGCCTTCCTCTCTCTCTACCCCTCCCCAGCTGGCACTCTGTCTGTCTCTCTCCTTCTCTCTCTCAAAAATAAAGAAACATTAAAAAAAATTTGAAAAATAAAATAAATAAATAAATAAATACATAAATAAATAAAATAAGATAAAATAAAAAAAAAATTATATCCCCTTCATCTATTTTTTTCCTCCCACCACCAACTTCTTGACAACCACCAATCTGTTTTCCGTATCTATGAGCCTGTTTTTTATTTGTTTTAGACTCCACAATAAGTGGAAACATACTGTATTTGTCTTTCTCTGACTTATTTCACTTATCATAAGGCCCTGAAGGTCTATGTATGTTGCCACAAATGGCAAGATTTCCTTCTTTTCTATGGCTGAATAGTAAGTACTCCATCGTATATATGTCTGACAATTTCTTTATCCATTCATCCATCAGTGTAGACTTAGATTGTTTCCATGTCTTAGATATTATAAATGATGCTGCAATAAACATGGGGATGCAGATATCTTTTCAAGGTAGTGTCTTCATTTTCATTGGATAAATATATGAAAATAGAATTGCTGGATCATATGGTAGCCTATGTTTAATTTCTTGAACAATCTCCATTCTGTTTTCCATAGTAGCTACACCAATTCACATTCCCACCAAGAGTGTACAAGAGTTTCTTTTTCTCCACATCCTCTCCAGTACTTGTTATTTATCTTTCTGATAATATCCATTCTAACAAGCGTAAGGTCATATCTTATTATGGTTTAGGTTTGCATTTTCTTAATGATTAGTGATATTGAGCATCTTTTCTTGTATCTGTTGGCCATCAGTATGTCTTCTTTGGAAAAATGTCTGGTTTTTAATTGGACTGTTTGTGAGGTGGGTTTTTTTTTTTGGTATCGAATTGTATAAGTTCTTGATATATTTTGGATATTGGACCCTTATCAGATTTATGATTTGCAAATATTTTCACCCTTTAGTAGGTTAACATTTTTATCTTTGATTGAAGAATTTAGTCCATTTACATTTAAAGTCTATGGCCCTAAATTGAATTTTGAACTCTCCTTTAACTTTATGTGCTCATTAATCCAGCTAAATCATGAAAATCCCAGATTTTGCCTTACACTTTTGTTCAAACCTTACCTTCTCTTTTATGCTTTATGTATAATGTACTCATTCCTCCTATCTGTTTAGTTATCTTTCGAGGCATCACTAAATTTGAATCTTTTTCATGAGTATTGTTAATCATCCAAAGCAAAGTTAATCTATTTAATCCTGTTCTTCTACTGATGGTCCCCCTCCTCCAGTGTGTGTGTGTGTGTGTGTGTGTGTGTGTGTGTGTGTATCTACTATACACTCACCACAATTTTCTTGTGCTGTGTCTGTTTCCTTCTCTTGTATTATGATATGTTTGCATAAGTGGACCTATAATACTCAGCAGACTATCTCATACTAAGAAAACACACATGTATTGTGATGAGAGCTATTGTTAGATGATTTTTTAATCAAAAAATTAAAGTTTATTTATTTGAGAGAGAGAGAGAGAGAGAGAGTAGGGGAGGGGCAGAGAGAGAGGAAGAGAGAGAATCCCAACTAGGCTCAGTACTATCAGAACAGAGGCTGATGTGGGGCTCAAACTCACAAACAGTGAGATCAGGACCTGTGCCAAAAGCAAGAGTTGGACACTTAACCGATTGAGCCACCCAGGTACCTCTAGAGGATTTTGGATGAAAACAACTCCCCTTTCAAGCTGGACCCTTGAAAGGCTTTGTGAAGTAATGGAAAATTTAGAATCAATTAGACCTGTGACCAAATCCTGACTCTGCCATTATTGAAAAACTGGGTAACCCCTAGAAAAGAAATTATTCTAAGTGTAGTCATTTTCAAAACAGAGTATTTACCTACAAAGGTCATTACATGAGCTAAAGATAATGCAAGCAAACCAAACAGTACATGTTCAATTAGTCTGGTGTTCTATCACTGTCTAACTTCCAGAATTCTTGCCCCTGTGGTGAGGACTGTGAGATTCTTCACACGTGTGGGCCACATATCTGCATCTACTTCAGTCCTGAGCCCTGTGGAGCAATGTGGAATTACATGCCCTCATTTTCTATGCCTGAGTCAAGACTTTTCTCTTTAATACTGATCCCCTCAAAGGAGCTGAAACATTTCTCATGATAACTTAAAGACAATGTTATGCTGACAGGCTATGAATTGAATCCTAGTAGGCAACACAGGAAGGAAATTTAGTAAAGACAAGCCTCTGAAGCTGTAAAAGCATTTAATTCTGCTGCCATGAGGAGCCATGTGTGGAATTCTTTAGCTTTTGCCTATAGGCACCAGGTGTCTTTTGCTACTGTCATTCCTCTGCTTAGACTTCTTAAAATTTCATTTTCTTACAGCTAGTGTTTTACCAATGCCTGTGGGCTGAGGACTAGCTGAGGAGTGAGTGATTAGGAACTAAGATTCATGGTGTTTCCTTATATCATGTAAAGGTCAGCGACTATATTCTCCTTACACACAAATAAATTTCACTCACGTACATAGAAATAAACAAGTGAGCCAACCCTCTTGGGGATGATTTGGCTGCTGAAAAGAAGTACAAAACAATAGTATACATAAGCGTGTGTGTGTGTGTGTGTGTGTGTGCATGAATGTGTGTGTCTATACTTTTTTTTTTTTTTTAACTGATTGAAGACATCTCAAAGTACCTCATAATAATGAATTTGTTACTGCCATCCCAGGAACTCTGCATTTCATTTCAATGAAGAAAACTATCATTACTTGGCCCTACACATTTCTCAGTTGGAAGGATCAAGCATTATTTATTTATTTATTTTTATTTTTTATCTTTACAAGGCTGAGAAACTGAGCAAAACCCTAAAACGTATCATGTGATCTTTCCCTCTCCCTGGTTCTTTTTTTTTTTTTTTTTAAATCCTAATAATCTACTCTTACTAGCCCACCTGGGGAATAGGCTTCTGTGAAATGATTTATTTGGAAGCAGTGTGCTCCTGGTGCATATATCAGCATGTGTCGTTTCTGTGAACCAGCTGTAATTCTCTGAGGAGCATTTCTCATCCAACTGTAGACATCCTAAGGTCTAGTAATCTGGCCATTTATACTCTTAATATCTAACCATAACATTTTTCCCACTCTTCTAATCTCTTTCTCTCACACACACACACTCATGCACACACACTCACACATACACATCCTTCCTCCTCTCTACACTGTGGGTCCTTATCATTTCTACCAATACATATAATAAAGAAAATTATAAGGATAAGTGAGGGAGAAATTCGACATGCTATGACATATCCAGGCATTTCCTTAAACTCAAGGAATTGTCTTCTGCTTAGGAACAAATATTCATCTGTGTGTAGTATTTTGGCCTAGAGTGTTGTATTTATTTCTCATAAGAAATTCAATACTCAAAAGTTTTGCTTATTTGAGCTTCTGAATGCATCCTTTCATTATCTTGATGCTTAACTATGGCCATCACAAAACAGTCTATTAATAAAATACATTAGAGGTGTACCTATAAAAATGTTTAGTTGATACAATAAATAATTGGTACTTATGAAGCATGCATAACAGTTCCCAGATTCCATCATCCTCTCGCTTCCTAAACCTAAATGTCAAACCCACACCTTTCCATGTGTATAAGTCCAGTGCCCTCCCTCTTCAGGCTGCTGAGACAGTTTCAGAGGGAGGTGACAGAGTCATACGCTCACATCAAGTTTGTGTCAACAATCAGGTGAACTCTAAGAAAGGCCCAGGACTTTCCTTTATTCCCAGGCCTAGATAGAAAATAACATCTTTATGTAACTTTCCTCATCCCAACACTGTTTCAACAAAAAGATATGTTTTTGTCACTTTCATGCACAGATAAGACTTGTATCAAGGTTGTTGGGGAAGGCATTGTGATTTTTCAATTTAAACAACTGCTCATATCAGTGAAGTCTTGGTGAAACAAATTCCCAGTGAAACACAAGATAAGGCAAATCCATTAATATATTAAATGGAAATTTGTGTCTGTATTATGGGTACCGGTGGGGGAAAAAAGGAAGAAGAGAGCATCTGGGTGTAATCTGATAATTACCCACTAACTAGTGCAATTAATAAATTCTCCAATCGCCTTGACCCAAATATTTGCTCAAACCCACAATGACTGTGTTGATGGTAGATGGCAAGGAGAACTCAGACATAATCTTTCCCTGGGTCACCTTCTCCTGCCTATGTCTGAGAAGTGGTCAGGTGGTCTTGCTCACATCTGGGGGCTTTGATTAGCTTGCATTTGGTTGTAGAGATAGAATTCAGGGAATATGGACAGAGAAATATGTGAAAGCAATCTATCTATGGAGGGTGAAGTAACGTTTTCCCCTATTTTTCAGCTGATTAAATAAAATCCTAGTTGTCTTCAAGCTACTATAAAAAATATCACACATTGGGTAACGCACTTTTTCTCACTGTGCTGGAGGCTGGAAAGTCCAAGATCAAGGTACTAGCAGATTTGGTGCCTGGTAAGAGCCCACTTCTTGGCTTACAGACAGCAACTTCTTGCTGTGTGCTCACATCCTCAGATGATGGAGAGTGCGAGCTCCGGTTCCTTCATCTCCTTATTAGGGCACTAATCCTGCCCCACCTTTAGGACTTCATCTCAACCTATTTCTCAAAGACGCCATCTATGGACTCCATCACACTGGATATTAAACTTCAACATATGAATTTGGGGAGGACACAAATATTCACTCCATATGCTTGTTGACCAGGTGGTTGATGGTGGCCCCTACCTTGGTAGGATAATTCTGATGAATGTGGGAGCTCATGGTTGATTGGCCATATGGAGCAAAAGCTCAAAAAAATGGTGTCAGCTGGTCTGGGAGGCAGGGGATGGCTGAGAAGATATTTCCAAAGGTTGCAATCAGAAAAACAGTTGGAGGGGGCACCTGGGTGGCTCGTTGGTTAAGCTTCAGACTTCGGCTCAGGTCATGATCTTGCAGTTCATGGGTTCGAGCCCTGCATCGGGCTCTGTGCTGACAGCTCAGAGCCTGGAGCCTGCTCCGAATTCTGTGTCTCCCCCTCTCTCTGCTCCTCCCCCACTCACACTCTGTCTCTCGCTCTCAAAAAATAAATTAAAAAAAATTAAGGAAAAAAAGAAAAACAGTTGGAGGGTGATCAGAGGCTGGAAGAAAGGGCATCCTTTGGCCTGTTCTGTCCAACCCTCTTGAAGTAAGAGACAGATCTGTGGACTCCTGGCACATTGCCTACATGGTAAATTTTTTTATACTACAGCATTGTAAATGTATTTCCTCTTCCTTATGATGTTTTTAATGACATTTTCTTTTCTCTAGCTTACTTTATTATAAAAATACAACATATAATACATATAACATACAAAATAAGTGCTAGTTGACTAAGTTATTAGTTCAGTAGGCTATTAGTAGTTACGTTTGGGGGAGCCAAAAGCTGTACGTGGATTTTTGACCATGCAGGGTTTGGCACCTCTAATTTCCCTCTTTATTTGCCTTGCACTATTCAAGGGTCAACTGTATACTTTAATGCACAAAACTTAATTACGTATAGTTACAGGATTACAACGTGAAATGTATTTCCTGCTCTAGATTATGTTTAAAATGCTTGAATGTTGCTGTAAAAGGAAGTGAGAAATAAGAGGAAATGTTAACATTAGAAGTTAATAAGACATGCTTTTCAGAGGTCAGACGTGAACAGGTAGAAAGCAGTATGGCAAGACAATAGCTACATCCAGCCTGAAACACCATTCCCTTGTCATAGGAGGAACATCAGGAGGCTGGGCCCCACCAGAGCCTGGTCCTCTCTGCTCCAAATATGGGGCCTGTACTGCCATCAGATGAAATTGCTGACAGCCTTCTGAAGATGGAAGAGGGGATGTATGCAATTTAAGCTCATAAAATCAAACACAGAAAAGGGTCCACCAAGAGCTGTGGTCTACTACCAGTTAAATATTTCCATTGGGTGTCTTTCTTCCTGTAGATCTCTCGCCACCTTTTTTTTTTTCCCCCAAGAAATAACTGAAAGAAAGCAAAGGCAACCCTGAGATGATGGCAACATATTGACTGATGTATTTGCATGAGTTCTAGGAATGGACTGGCTCTATGGGACAGCAACTTTGCTGAGCATTTCCTATGGGGTATGAACAGCAGAGAGGGAGTCCTGGTCCCAGGGATAGCTTTGCTGGCACTTTTTGTCAATAATGAATGACTGGTCACTTTAGTCACAATGATGAGGAGAACATCTTCCCTTTACCATTTCTACAAAGGCAAGTGAGACTTCAGGCATTCATATCTTTTAAATTACTCATCCTAAGGGGATTTTGATTTTGCTGGAGATACAGGGGACAGAGAAGCTCTTGAAGATAGTCCCTGAGAGAATAAAGTTAAACCTTTAGCCCTCACTGAACTAGAAAAATAGATCCTGTTTGAGCATTGGGTAGAGAATCTCAGAAGCAGATATGTGGAATTTTGCAGTTTTGCCATGTGATCTTACACAAATAGTTTAGTCCCAACTTTTTCTGTACCACCTAGTAGAACAGGAATTATGATAGAACAATTTCCACTTAATACACATGAACTTAGAGTTACCTACATGAGAGGCACTGAGAAAAGTACTAGAGTCACAAAGAAGAATAACAGACCTCCTCTTTGAACTCAACATGATAATCATGAATCTTAATATGGCATTATAGGGTAGGCTCCATTCATCATGGAGAATAGGACCACTAGGACATGTCAAACTAGGCTGTGAAGACCCATCCTTGATTCCTCATGCATGGAAGGTGGTCCACCACCTGCTGACAATGCCAATTTCTTTTTTTTTTAAATTTTTTTAACGTTTATTTATTTTTGAGAGACAGAGAGAGACAGAGCATGAGCAAGGAGGGGGCAGGGAGAGAGGGAGACACAGAATAGTAGGCCCCAGGCTCTGAGTTGTCAGCACAGAGCCTGACACGGGGCTCGAATTCAGGAACCACAAGATCATGACCTGAGTCGAAGTCGGATGCTTAACCGACTGAGCCACCCAGGCGCCCCCTGACAACGCCAATTTCTTATTGTTGCTGCGCCTTGCTCGCCCAAAACCACCAAGGTGGCCATTCTCCAGCAATGGCATCCAACTGTTCTTCCTTTCAATTCTCAGCACACCACAATGTTGGGCTCTATGGAATTCACACAAGTTGTTCTGTTTCTCTGACTTATTTTGATTAAACTTCTGCTGACCCTTTAGGTCTCATTTTATTTTTTAAAATATTTTATTTTAGTATTTTAAGTTTTCTAAGTTTATTTATTTTGAGAGAGACAGAGAAGTGAGGAGAGGGGCAGAGAGAGAGGGAGACAGAGAATCCCAAGTAGGCTCCGCACTGTCAGCGTGGAGCCCGATGCGGCACTAGAACCCACAAACTGTGAGATCATGACCTGAGCTGAAGCCAAGAGTCATGCTTAACTAAATGAGCCACCAAGGCACCTCAGGTCTCATCTAAAATATCCTTTTCTAAGGAAGACATTTCTTGGCCCAAGAGCTAATTTCTTGACCCAATAGCTATTTAGATCTAGGACTCACTCTACACCCCCACCTCAACACTCACTACAGGAATTGTAATTTTCAGTTTAGCATTGCTATTCCCTGCTCCATGAGAAATTACATTCACTACTACCCCCACCCCCACCCCGACCCCATTAGCAAAGTGGCTGGGACATATTAAGCACTGTATATGTATCATCTGTGTTTGTAGTCATTTCAGCAAGTGGAGGTGGGTAAAGAACAAATGATTTGGGTACTCTGGAAAGAAGGAAGAGGATGGCAGTACATAACTCAGGTATAGAATGTTCTAGCATACTGTTATAGAGAGGGCACTGAGGTTGTGACACCTGAGTCCAATCCCAAATCCATAGTTTATAAGCTGTTCATCTTCAGGCATGTTGAATTCAATAGGAGAAGAGAATAAAAACAGACTTTCCAATGACTCTGCATACAGATTATTGCTGTTAATGTAATGTCACATTCACCTTCCCATGAAGAAGAAAGCAACAAACAAGAAAGAGACTTATCACTTACGATTTCTTTATCTTACTGTAAAATAATGGAGTGATGCTGAAGTACCTCTAGGTTCATTCAGCAACGCCAATCCATAAGTTCTTTCTTAGAAATGATGTTCTGGTTTTCATTTATGTTTTACAGCATCCCTTTATGGGAAAACTTTGGTCCATTATAGGAGAGGGCTGGGTTACACAGGAAACTGGAAGAATTGCCACACTGCTTCATTCTGAAAAACTAGAAAGCCAGTTGTCTTTACAGAGCCTGGATCTGGAGCAATGCCCCAACACTCACATTCTGACACATATTAGGGTCCAATATGAATGCTTTCTATTGCTACTATGACAAGGGAGTTTGTCAATATTCAGGGATGCACAGTTCAGAGTGGGGGGCTCCAGAGACTCTCCCCTCTCCCCCTCTTATTAACTTAGTAATAAGTAACTTTGAGAGAGAGTTTTTCAGAGAAAATGGTATCATGCCAGGACTCTTCCAAGTGGAATCTGGTATCTGTGTTATTTGCATTAGCGCAGATATATCTAAAATGGATTTTTTACCTCCATAAAGCCACCCTTTTTGATACATTAGTATAATTTTTTTTTCAGCAAAATGAATTGAGATTAGATGGCATGGAGTCATAAAATGGACTTGGACTGTTGAATCAGCAGCTCTCGGCAGCAACCCATTAATGGGAAGAGAGAGAAACCTGGGAAGAGTCTCCTGTCCCTTGTGGGGGAAGGATTTAATCATAGAAACTGCTGCCGCATGGTGACAATAAAAAGCAGACTGACTTTTAATTGGTTTTATAATTGTTTTTAATTTTTCTTTAGACAATATGCTACCCCCGCGTTGCCTACACCTGGGGCAGAGGGCGGGCCATCCCAATTGCACCCACCCTGCCCAGATCATTGGCTTGGGATTTCAATTTTTTGCCACACCACCTAAACAATCTTGGGCATACCAATGGCTGAGTCTGTTCCCTAACTTACAAAATTTAGAAACTTATAGGTTTGATATTCTTCAGTCTATAATGTCAAGTAATGTACATTAACCTGGAAGCCTTGATACCCTCTGAATTTCTGTAACAAGTACAACTATATTCTCTAAATTGTCATCATCCTCTTTCACCTCTGAGGTCTACACACTGGAACATTTCAGTATTAAACATTTATTGAAAGTGTTAGATAGGAAGAAGCACACATTGTGTTCATTCTAATCATCTGCCAATTCTTCATATTTCCAGGCTTTTGAAATAGGGTCCACAGAAGGCTCTTTTCAAATCAGATAATTCTGCTAACCAAGAAACTTCTTTCTTGGCTCTCAGTAAAGTATGAACTCCTAAAGCTTCCAAGTCTCATTCCATCCATACTCAAAGAAGTGAAAAATATCTTTCCTAAATTGGACTAAATAATGTGTGGATAAATATGTATATAATGTTTTAATAAGGGGAGTAAACTCTGCTTTCTTTCATTACATCTTCCATTCCTGTTGCCCTGAATATAGAGTACAGAGGAAGTTGTTAAATTACATTTAATAATAGAGCAGAGCGTTTAATGTATATTAATTAAATATCAGCAGATGGTAAAGGCAGACCTTGCTGAGTATGAATAAGGAGAGAGAGAGAGTTCTACCCACCATGTAATTAAGCTGAACCTGTAGAAACAATGGAGGTGCGATTACTATTTTATTAACACATTATACTTACATGTGATGTGGAAGAATTTAATTACTCTGTAACTCCCATTATGTTAATCCAAGTTGCTATCGGATCAAGTTGGTCTCTGCTCCCAATAAACACGATGGAGCAGCCCAAGTCACATTGTTTCCAAGCATTTTGATTGTCATGTTGTGCAAGTGGCTGAATGTGCCTCAGTAACACAAGGTGGACAGTATGTCACTCCCGTTTCCTGCTAAATGTTGGTGAGTAACTCCAGAACTTCAGAGAAGAACAGAAACAGAGGGGTGAACTTGTGTTTCTTGTTGGACATGCCTTGGACATATTACATTTGATCATCAGTTAGAGAAAAAGTTGGGAAAAGAGAAAATGAATCTGTTTTGGCCTTGAGGTTGGTAAGCAAGTTAGTTGTCTTGAGTTGTAGGCAAGCTTACTTTCTGAGGGTGTGTTTGCTTGTCATGGTCACTTGTTTGTTGGGATGCAGATATATTTATTAAACTGCAATTGTCACTTGCTGGTCAATGATATATATATATTTTTAAATATCATAATGAGAGAATGTAGCCTTTCCTTTTCTGGTGGTATTGGTCTAGCATTCACCAAAGTTTTCACGGAATTCTCAGTATGCTGAAGCTCTTAGTTAAAGGAACAAATGGTAAATATTTATGGGCAGGGCCCTTGATTAATATTTGTGATTGAGCTAGACTTTTCCTAATCTAATTAGGGCCATACGAAAACTCATTTCAGAGAGACAAAAGATGAGTAGCCAACTGTTTGGTTCTCAGTATGAGGGAAATAATTTGTGAAATGATACCAATCTTTGGTGATTATTTGCTTTTAAGGGGGGAAATAGTCCCTGAAATTATCTGACCCAATTTTCTAGCTAGGAAAGTAAGAGTATTAGCAAACAGACAAGCAACCCATAGAAGAAAGCACTGCAGACCACTACTCAAAAGCCAGCCTCATAATTTTCCCCGTTAGAGAATGATCTGTAACTCATTCTCTGTCCTCTTCTCAGTGTTGGAACCATAAAGGCTAACACCATTTGTCACTGACAGTGAGCTCTTGATTCAAAGGTGCCCCAAGTCAAGGATGGTTTTAGGGAGCCCTAATGAAAATCTGAGGTGACTCAACTCAGTGTCAGACCAATCTTAGTTCTAATCTCCTCTTTCTTCTTTTTACTTATGTACTTAAACAGGTCTTCCAATATGGATTTCAGACCAAATTATCACCTTAATTTCCAAGTGCTGGAACTGGATCTTGGTTTTCTGGGCTGCTGAATACTAGAACTTGCCTAGTATTCAAGCATCTTGGGAATTTAGATAGTAATTTGCCCAAGATTACATACTCAGCAGGGAGGGGGCTGAATTTACCCACAGCTGTTTGACTTGAGAGCCAGAAATACTAGTTATGAAGTTCTGATAACTTTGAGATTTTTCTGTTGGGGGCTATATATCTAATATGTAGAACATTGTGACTTTCATTTGTCCCCCTCTTTGAAATTCTATTTAAAAACACATATTCTGGGGGTTCCTGGGTGACTCAGGCAATTAAGCGTCCAGCTCTTGATTTTGGCTCAGGTCATGATCTTGCAGTTCATGGGATCAAGCACTGCCTCGGGCTCCATGCTGTCAGTGCAGAGCTTGCTCAGGATTCTCTTTTTCCTTTTCTTTATGCCCCTCCCTTGCTTACATGCACTCTTTCAAAATAAATAAACTTAAAAAAATATATATTCTGAGATCAAAGCCATCAAGTATCAGGAGCCAAAACAAACAAGCAAAAACTAAGCATACTCCTTATTTTGTTTTGATGCAGTAGTAAACAACAACAACAACAGCAACAAACAACTCAAGCACTTTATAGACCTGGCTGAGCCACTGACCATCTATGCTCAGGTTTAAGTCTCTGTTCCTCTGTTTTTTTCATATTAAAAGTAGAATGATAATTCCTGCTAAATTAGGATGCTGTAAGGATGGAAGAAACTAATTTCTGTGCTGTTTGCCTCATAAATGGCAGAGACTATAGGGCTAGGCTGCTGGTTTCAAACTTAACTTGACCACTAATTAGTTGTGTGACCTCAGAAAAGTTATTTCTGCCTCAGTTTTCTCATCTGTAAATAGTGATAAAAAATTCTTCCCTAATAGGGTCGTTATGAAGTTTAAACTAATTATTATATGTAAAACACTATTACACTTGGCATACAAAGGGCTGCATATGCTTTTGCTGTTATTATTACAGCACCTGGCCTGTAGTAGTCACAGAAGTAATTATGTAGAAGAACCAGAACAATGCCTGCAATGTGGTCAAGTGTTAAAAACTGGTAGTCAGCTATTGTTTTGCCTTTCCTAACATCAACAGAAGAGCTCCAGTTATAATTAGGGCTGGGGAGGGAGATTCTCAAATGATTATGGGATCATTTCAATCCAGGAATAGTATTATAAAAAAAATCTCTGGGGTGCCTGGGGTGGCTCATTCGGTTAAGGGTCCAACATCAGCTCAGGTCATGATCTCGTGATCTGTGAGTTCCAGCTCCACATCGGGCTCTGTGCTGACAGCTCAGAGCCTAGAGCCTGCTTTGGATTCTGTGTCTCCCTCTGTCTCTGCTCCTCCCTGCTCATGCTCTGCATCTCAATCCTTCAAAAATAAACATTAAAAAAATGTCTTAAGATCAAAAGGGTTCCCATATCTGGGATTTGTGTTGTTAAAGATGTGATTTGAAGTAAGTATGCTTTCATTTTTTTTTCCTAATAAGGAGATTCACAGAATTAAATTAAAATCCACTTTGATTTAATCCCAAGAAATTTTGGATTCAGAGCTTGTTTTAAATTATTAGGGCCCAGAGTTAAAAGGTGTTGGCTCCTAAGTCAAATATAAATGAACCCAGGTAATGCATCTTCCTGATGTAAGAGCAGGGGTATTGGATCCCTGGCAACCTCCAGCCATATACCAGGTCAGATGTGGCTGGGAGCTAACAGGCTGATATTGATCCTGAACACATTATTCAACCTTCCCTAATTGACAGTGAAGAAAGTGGCCACAGATCTGTACATTATCACTGGTCCATGAATAACCATTCTTTTCTTTTCTTTTCTTTTTTATTGTTGAAGGTCATTTAAAATGCTGGTAGCCTCCTAAAGGACAATAACTTTTTTAAAAACTTTTTTGATTCAAATTTAGAAGTTGTTTTAAAACTTACCTACTCTAACTCCCCCCCCCCCCCTTTTCTCAGATAAGGAAACTGAGGCTCAGAAAGTTGGTGTGCCCTGCCCCTTGTCACATCACTTAATTTCTGTTTCCATGCTCTGATTCTAGAGGCCCATGCTGTCCCCTGGAATACCACTGGATTAACTGTGTTGTTAGCTTAGTCATCCCTGGGGAGTAGAAGGAGGAGACATGGTCACTTGTGAATCCAGCCTTAAATCCTTGTGGGAGGACAGCTTACCTGCAGTCTTTTTCAAAAATGTTTATTTAGTTTTGAGGGGGGAAGGTGGGGCAGAGAGAGAGGGAGAGAGTGAACCCCAAGCAGGCTCCGTGCTGTCAGCATAGAGCCCTTTGTGGGACTTGATCCCATCAACAGTGAGATCATGACCTGGGCTGAAATCAAGAGTCAGAGGCTTAACTAACTGAGCCACCCAGGCACCCCATTACCTGCAGTTTTTAATGGACAAGTGGAGCCCCGTGTATATAAGTAAGTATAGTCATTCCCATTAGACCCTGACAAACTCATTGGGTTTATACCAGCTGCATGCATTGCCGGAACCCCCAGGAGTAAAGTTTAGGGTATCACCCTGCTTCTGATAACATAGCCCAAGTGTCATATGACACACAAAGACTACTTTCTTGAATCTCCTTTTTCCTCCTTTGGTTCTGTGGCAAGATTTGCAACTAGAGCTGCCTTCTCCAAAAGTGGGGTTTGAAACGAGGATGAGAATATTTAAATGTGCCCACTGTAGTTCCAAATGGAAACTCTTTCTAAAAATAAACTTATGAAATCAGCCCTCAACTATTAAATTATAAGACACAATAATTCATTTTTATTAATACAGATAATTCCTCTGGGTCATTTAAAATGCATATGGCAGTGTAGTAGGGGCCAAGCCAACATAAATTCATTTTCGCAAGTCAGTCGTATTAGTTTTTGAAGAACCTGGATAGATACAGGTGACCTGGCCCACTGTGGAGGGAAAAGAAAAACAGGTTCCAGACTAAAAAAAAAAGAAAAAAGATAACTCTCAACAAAAAAATAAATCCACTATGGCCTTCAAAAACTGAAAGAATACAGGAAAACTTCATACCTAGAAATAAGATAGAGTATTATATTTGTTTCTCCACCAGTGGCAAAGAAACATCCAATTTTTCTAAATTGTGAGAAGAGCACTGGGGTAGCAAAATCTCCTGTCCTACTCTGTAACTAAAGAAAATGCTCTAACTTCGTGGACAGTGGACCCCAGCTTATTTTTTTGACAGACACCTTACAATTGCAAGTGTGGTATTCCTAAGCTGCAAATAAACTCCAAGATATTTAGTGCAGTAAAGTAAAAGTTCTAAAGTGCTTATAGAGCAGAGTCTACTTCTAACCTTGAAGAGGACACAGTAAATGGATCAGTTACACTATAGGGATGTGAACCCCACATACTGACTCAGGTTTGAACTGGCCTTCATAGGAATGAACCACCTGTAGCTTTTCCCCTATTTGTCACAATCAAAAAATGTCCCCGAAGTTCTAGATGCCTCTATTCTATGCAAGTGAGACCACATTGCTCCCTCTTTCTAGGCAAGGAAATAAGCAAAGCACTTCAGGGAATTAGCCTCTGTCAATGTGAAATATTGTACAGTTCTCTGTGCTTTAATTTCAGTTCATTTCACTTTTCTCTCAGGAAATGGGATAGTTTCCCTAACAAGGCATGAGAGAATGCCTTCTGTATTGGGACCCATAATAGATAATAAAAAATTCAGATGTGATTTTTAAGGAAGTTCATGTCTAACCTTTGGATTCATTCTTAGTTACTCCCTCTTTTGCATACTCCACATGACTCTTTTTTGGTAGATTCTACATTCAAAATACCTTTTGAATGTAGAACCATTGCATCAACACTCCACTGTTTCTACCCTTGCCCAAGAATCCACCATCCATTTTCTCTAATTCCCCTGCTTTCACTGTTATGGCTGTTCAGTCTATTCTCAGCACAATGACCAAAGGGATCCTTCCAAATGGTGCTAAAATCCTCCCAAAACTTCACAGATAGGAAACTCACTTCCATACTGACCTTATTTCTTTTTATACTCTCATTTACTTTCTCTTTCCCTACTGACTTTCTTGCTCATTCTGAAATATGTGAGGCATACTTCCAACTGTGGAACTCTGACTTTGCTTCAGGGAACTCACTTTCTCTAGATTACCACATACCACACACCCTTAATTCCGTAACTCTTTGCTCAGACATTCTGTTATCAGAGAGGGCTTTGTGGACTGATCTGAACAAAATATCCAACTCATCTGTTCTCCATATGTTTCATCAGTTTTGTCCCTGGCATAGGGGCACTTGACTGGCTCAGTCAGGAGAGCATGTGACTCTTGATCTTGGGGTTGTAAATTCTACACCCATGTTGGGTGTAGAGATTACTTAAAAATAAAATCTTTAAAAAGTCTGTGGTATTTATTATCACCTTAAGGATTTGGATAGATGGAATGACTGACTAACTGCTTTGTTTCTCTCGAATGTGAGCTCCCTGAGAGTGTGGGCTTTACTGTGGTGGAGCCCGCATCTACCACATCTGCTCAATACATGTTTGTAGAATGAAGGAGGGTCAAAAAGATTCTTCTCATTGATCAGAACTAGTAAAATTCAATCTGAACAGCCTCAACTAGTTCTCAGTTGTCCAGAGAGATTCTTTTTGGATTAGTTTGCACAAGACCGACCTACGTAAAAAAAAAAATGTTTTTTTAATGTTTATTTATTTTTGAGAGAGAGACAAAGACAGAGCATGAGTGGGGGAGGGGCACAGAGAGAGGGAGACACAGAATCTGAAGCAGGTTCCAGTTTCTGAGCTGTCAGCACAGAGCCTGACTGGGGTTTGAACTCACAAACCGTGAGATCATGACCTGAGCTGAAGTTGGACACTTAACCAACTGAGCCACCCAGGTGCCCCAACACCCACCCACTTTAAATTTGTATTTAAATATGATAACTTACTAAGATTACTCATACCTGCAACCAATGAACACACATTTCACCATTGCCCTTTCTAGTACAAGCAATTATATTAGCCATAAAGATCAACTGTCACAAGTAGAATATGAAGTCAATGCAGAGAAAGGCTTTATGACTCTTACAGAAAGTGAAAGAAATTAAGATTAGAATAAACAGAATATTTCAACTTTAAAATACATATACACCTAACGGCAATTTTGGTATGGCAGAGTGGAAAACTGTCTTCCAGATTCATAGTGAGATCAATTCTGCCTTTTACACAATTCTCTAGAAAAATTTTATTTGTTTGCTGTTACTGATAGTCATTATTTAAAGAAAGAAATTATGACAGGAAAAAAATGCTTCCTGTACGTAATTAGCTAATTATAAGTCATAGTTACAGTATTAATACTCTTAATATTATTAATACTCCTCACTTTTCTTGAGTACTTCACCAAATGTCAAGCACTATGTTAAAAGCTGCAGATGTAATGCATATTTAATCCTTAAGCAGATTTATAATATAGATACTGTTATCTTTGTTTTATAGACAAAGAAACTAAGATTTATATATGTTTGTTTTCTCAAGACCACACAATAGTAATTGATTGAACCTGGGTTCAAATTCAGGTCTTTCTGGCCCCAAAGTCAAGGTTGTTACTCTCCACTTTTGTAAGTTATGTTCAGTTGTATGACTGGGGATGTATCCTGTTTTCTCATCAAAATACATGCAAATTAATTACAAAAGGTTATCTAGAGTATACGAGTGATAAAAGAAAGAAAGAGGTATGAGAACATAAGCACACATCTGCTCATGTCTACAAAAGAAATGGGGAAAGTATAAACCAGAAACTAGTGAGACGGGTTACCTAACAGGAATGGGGAGGAAAGGTGGGGGGGATTGTAATAGGATAGTGGAAGGATAAAGAGGGAATGACATTTCTTTAAATATACCTTTTTGTTTATCTTGGGTAAAGTTTTACATGTTTCATGTGACATTGTGATTTATAATAAGATATACCTACATCTATATATCTTATATATCTGTGTGTGTATACACACACACATACACACACACACACACACACACACACACATATGTATTTGCTTTTCCTCCCCATTTCTGGCACAGAGCTCATAAAACTCTTGGAATTTATTAAGGAGAGCAACATAGCTATCTTTCGTTGTGTTAATGAGGTGACTTAGAAGCACCTAAGGATGGGGTCTGGTTGCCAGGAGAACCAACTCTGTAATTAGTGAGCTGGAACTTTGAGTCCCACCCCAACCTCTGGGGAGGAAAGAGGGACTAGAACTGCATTGTCAATGGTCCATGATTCAACCAATTGTGCCTATGTAATAAAGTCTCAGTAAAAGCCAAAAAGGATACTTTCAGTGAGCTTCTGGATTGGTGTACACACAGGGATTTGGGGACAGTAGCACTCTCAGAGAGGGTACAGAAGCTCTGCACCCTTCCTAATCGCACACCTCACCCTATTGGTTGCTTCCATCTGACTGTTCCTGAGTTAGATCCTTTTATAATAAACTGGTAATCTAGTACATAAAATGTGTTTCCGAGTTCCATGAGCTGATATAGCAAATTAATTGAACCCAGTGGCCTGTGGGAACCTCTGATCTATAGCGAGTCAGACAAGAACAAGTAACAACCTGCACCTGCAATTGATGGCTGAATGGGGGTGGGGAAGTCGTGTTTTAGGGCTGAGCCCTTAACCTCTGGGACATGATGCTGGCTATCTCTGGTAGACAGTGTCAGAATTGAGTTGAATTGTAGGACACCCAATTGGTGTCTGAGAGTTGCTTGTTGGATGGGAGGGGAAATCTATCTCCTATCAGAACTTAGTGATCAGAATCCCTTACTCCACAAATAAATAAATAGCTAAAATCAATGAGGATGTTGTGAGGGGGATTCCCAAATTGAATTCAAACTCTAACAGATGACGGTTACTGTGTTATGCTTGAATAACTTGAATAAAATAATCACACTTAAGAGGGAAGAAAGAAAAGGACTGACCTAAATAACTTTGGAAAACATGACTTTGGCCACACGTTTCCTTACAGAAACCTGGCATTCTTGTTAGTAAATTTGGTTTTCACAAGGATATAACTAGTAATTCTGAAACTAATTTAAATATATATTTGGATTGAGAAAATAAGTAAATATATACTAGATAATGAGAGCCATGTTTCTCACTTGTGGAGGAGGTAAAATAATTTTCCCTCTCCCTTTCTAAGTTCTTGGCTGAAACTCTCCTATAATAAAACACAAATTAATGGAAGAAAAGCAAACAGAAGGTTAATAACATGCGTACCTCCTGTATACATGTGAGAGACTCAGGAAAATTGAGTAACTCTTCAAAATGCCCCAAGGCAAGACCTTAACTAACATTTCCAGCTAAAGACAAAAGAAGATGCTGGGGTGGGGGGATGATGGGGGGAGGTCAGTTACAAGAAGTCTCCAGGAAGAATATAATAAGCAAGGGCAAGTTTTTATGCAGATTTGTTAGTGTCTTCTCACATCCAATGTGTCCATCAATTGATGAATGGATAATGAAGATGTGATATATATATATATATATATATATATATATATATATATATGGAATATTTTATATGTATCATATATATATGGGGAATATTATATATATATCATATATATATATGAAATATATATATATATATTACCCATATATGTGTATGGAATATATATGGTATATATATACCATATATACATACAAATATATGAAATATGATTTAGCCATAAAAAAAGAATGAAATCTTGCCATTTGCAACGTGGATGGAGCTACAGAGTATAATGCTAAGTGAAATAAGTCAGAGAGAGACAAATACCATGTGATTTCACTCATATATGGAATTTAAGCAACAAAACAAACAAGCAAAGGAGAAAAAAAGAAAGAAACAAGCAAGAAAGAAACTCTTAACTATAGAGAACAAACTGAAGGTTACCAGAGGGGAGGTGGTTGGGGGAATGGGAGAAATAGGTGGTGGGGATTAAGGAAGGTACTTGTCATGATGAGCACTGGGTGATGTATGGAAGTGTTGAATCACTGTATTGTATACCTGAAACTAATATAATATGTATGTTAACCAACTGCAATTAAAATAAGGACTTAAAAAAGTTATTTGCTTATCCATTGATAAATTTCTAGAGATATAAAGTCCTCCTTCTATTCCTGGTACAGATAAGGAGGCCCTCTTACAAATGGA
The DNA here is from genome assembly GCF_018350215.1 of Panthera leo. Lineage (NCBI taxonomy): Eukaryota > Metazoa > Chordata > Mammalia > Carnivora > Felidae > Panthera > Panthera leo. The sequence continues at coordinate 47,272,686 of NC_056682.1, forward strand.
GATTTCCCTTTTAAATGTAAATATCTCTTACAAAAAGGTAACTTCTATTTAGTTTTTATAACTTTTCCTATGTCTGCTATTTCTTACAAATAACCAGCCTAAAATAATTTTTATGCTAAAGAGGCATATTTTGGGGTGACAAATTTTGTTCCCTTTCACACTATTGGGCAAAGAAGTTAAAGATAAGAAAAAATAACAAAGATAGATAACAAACTGTATTTATGTACCTGTGAATATACATACATCTCACTATCTCTGTCTAAACAAAAGATCTACAAGCAAGGATACCGCAGAAGCAAGGATCACATCTAGTACCTAGATCTTGGTTTCTAATGTCATTCTTTGATAAAAAGAAGTAGGGTTCCTTGGAGGTATGATTGATGCAGGGCTGGGGCAGAGGAAATACAAGGTGATCTTGGGATATCGTTTGCTATCAAAAAGTCAGAAAGTGCTAAAAACATAAGGGAGGTATGCCAAAAGAATACAGGAGCCAACTGAAGGATTTCTCAATGGCCAAATGCATGAAAACTTGAACAATAACAAAACAATACCATTAGATTACAATACAAAGAATAGAAGAAATAAACTTAAGACTATACTGATATAAATAAATAGTTGAAAAAATAAATCAATTAGGGAGAAAGGAAAGCCCTTTCTTACAAAAGAATTCCAATTAAACAATGTAGAATGAATGATGGAAATGAAAAATTAAACACTGAAATAATAATAGTTGCAGACAAGAATCACTGAGGGATGTTAAAGTTTTTTTTGTTTCTTTATTTTTTGAGAGACACAGAGAGAGCACAAGTAGGGGAGGGGCAGAGAGAGAGGGAGAGAGGGAAAATCCCAAGCAGGCCCTGCATGGTCAGCACGCAGAGCCTGAAGTGGGGCTGGAACTCATAAAACCATGAGATCTTGACCTCAGCCTAAATCAAGAGATGGATGCTCAATCTACTGAGCCACCACGGTGCTCCTGAGGGATGCTAAAATAGAGACGAAACTATGATGAAGAAAAGGAGGATTGACTAATCTCAAAGTATCTCCCACAGGATACTTATTAGTGACAAAGGGAAAAATAGTCACTATAAAATGGTGATACCTAACAGATACTACCTAAACAAAGTGATCAAAATTAACATCACCAATAATAAGATACAACATGTGCTCCCTGTTATGAGATCCTGAAAAGGTCACATGATCCTTTCTGTGGTATTCTTTCAAAAAATGCAAAAATCATCTCATCCTGAGAAAATCAGAGAAATCTAAACTTAAAATATTGTAAAAATAAAACACATGTAACCAGTATTCTACAAATACTGAAGTACACTATGTATGTATGTGTATATATACATATGTTTAGGATATATATATATATATGTATATGTATATATATATATATATATATATATATATATCCTAACATGAAATAATAAGGAGATAATAAAGATTGGAACTGTCAGGGGCGCCTGGGTGGCTCAGTTGGTTAAGCGTCCGACTTCGGCTTAGGTCATGATCTCGCGGTCTGTGAGTTCGAGCCCCGCGTCGGGCTCTGTGCTGACAGCTCAGAGCCTGGAGCGTGTTTCAGAGTCTGTGTCTCCCACTCTCTGACCCTCCCCCGTTCATGCTCTGTGTCTCTCTGTCTCAAAAATAAATAAACATTAAAAAAAATTAAAAAAAAAGATTGGAACTGTCACAAATTAGAGAAAATGGATATACAACAATTAAATACAATACAGAATCCTGAATTGGACCCAGAGCTGTAAAATAAGTATTAGTTGAGAAATTGCTGAAACTATATAATAGAGTCTATAGACTATTTAATAGTGTCACATTAATGTTGACTTTCTGGTTTCAATAATTTTACTATGGTTATGATGTGAACATTAGGGAAATCTGGGTGAAGGCTATACAGGAAATTTATGTCCTAATTTTGCAGTTTCTGTGAGTCTACTGTTTTGAAAATAATATAAAAACACTTGAAAATAATTCTAGGAGAGCAAGATGAAAGAGTTCACACAATGTAAATGAAATACATTGATCATCAAGAAGAGAGAAGACAATTTAGAACATGCTTTCTATTGAGCACTATGTTGGTCTGTTTAAGTTTCTGTAGCAGAATATCACAGATTGGGAGGCTTAAAAAATAAAAATTCACTTTATTACAGTTCTGGAGGCTGAGAGTCCAAGATCAAGGTACTAACAGGGCTGATTTCCAGTAAGACTTCCTCTCCCAGCTTGTAAACGTCTGCCTTCTCACTGGGTAAGGAATATATGGCCTTTCTTCTGTGCATTTGTGTACAGTGAGAAATCTCTGATATTTCTTCCTCTTTTTATAAGGACACTTGTGTTTTCAGATTAGGGCCCTTGTCTTATGACCTCATTTTGTTTTGAAATCTTTATTTTATTTTTGAGAGAGGGAGAGAGAGAGAAGGAGAGGGAGAGGGACAGAGAGAATATGAGCGGGGGAGAAGCAGAGAGAGATAGGGACAGAGGATCTGAAGCAGGCTGTGTGCTGACAGCAGACAGACCAATGCAGGGTTTGAACTCTGGAACCACAAGATCATGACCTCAGTCCAAGTCAGATGCTTAACCACCCGAGCCACCCAGGCACCCCCATGATGTCATTTAAACTTAAACTTCCCTAAAGGCCCTGTCTCCAAATATAGTCACACTGGGGCTTGGGCTTCAACATCTACACTTTGGGGGAACATAATTCAGTTCATAACAAATACCAACTATACTTGTAATCTTCATATGTGAAAAAGAGTGCATATAGTGATGGAGATATTTTATAGAAGAAGGGAGAGAATAAGGAGGAAGATAAGACAGAGGAGGCTGTCTTACAGACTGATTCTGTGTAAGATGATGTGGTGGAAGAATGCATGTCTTTTGTGTGAATCCTTATGGAATAGGTTTGCTGGGGCAGTACCCATAATTTGATTCCCACATAAATCATGCAGTTAGTGACATAAGAGACTACATGAGGAGTGGTGCGCGCGCGCGCGTGTGTGTGTGTGTGTGTGTGTGTGTGTGTGTAAGGCATAAAAACACTTTGATTTCTCATCAGGCTGCCCAGATTTTCACATAACCTCTGAAAACAAGGGGAAAAAAGGGATTTAGAAGCAGAAGTAGCTCCATTAACTCATACTAGCTGAATCTCAGTTATATTCAATCTGACATAAAACTCCCTGAAACAGACAAGAATGACATTTAAATGCAAGCAATTGACAGACCTACCTTCCCCCCTCCACTCTAAATAATAATGTACAGCCACATTCTCTAGCCAATTCCACTTCCTAAGTACCTTGTTTGACATTTTCCCACAATGAATGGAACCCCTACCAGCATCATTAGCTTTGCAAGATTTTCTCCAGGGAATGGGCAAAGCAGCTGCCGATTCTAACCAGCCAGGAAGAGAGGGAAAATATAAAGAAACAAAAGGCAGGATAAAATAAAGTAAATCCTTGCTGTAAATTTGAGAGGATTTATTTGCAAAAGTAAAAGATGAAACAAACATGACAGCTTTTGCGTGCATCAGTAATAGACAACCAGACACTTGTTACAATCCAAAACAATCAGAGGCCATAGTGAATCCAACTGTAAGAAAGAAAGAAAGAAAGAAAGAAAGAAAGAAAGAAAGAAAGAAAGAAAGAAAAGGAAAAAAAAAGAAAGGAAAAGAAAAGAAAAGAAAAATAGCCGATGCATTCCATGACCTAAGCATCTGGATATATAGAGTTTTATATGTATGTTTGGTCAGCTTGTCCTCATTTGGAGAAAGATTATTGGCTATAAATATTCTAGGGTTTTGCTCATTAGAGTTGCTTTCGTTTACCTTTGAGCTCTGGTTATAACCACCCATGCCTCCATCAGAAGGTGAGGCAGGAAAGCTCTCACATAATGAAATTGATAGCACGGATGTGAGATAATAAAAAATATACATATTGATCCCTGCCTTTGGTTTGGCACAGAATTCCTAAAACCCTGGGTTTAGGAATCTTGACATCTGGGCTTTGTCTCATTCCTACTCTAGACCCTAAGGGCTATATCCAAAAGCTTGGAACAATGAAAATTATAAAAACAGTCTTCAAGCCAAGATATTCTAACTTTATACTCTAAATATCCATGTGGTCTTAGATAAGCCACTTAAGCTTCAGAATTTAATTTTTTTCATCTACAAAACAGATTATCAACACTTCCCACGTTGCAGGGATATTCATCCAATGAATGAGAAAGAGATTATGGAAATCCAGTCTATTGGAAAATGTAGTCAAATTCTTGAGGCCACCAGCCATTCTTCCCCTTCTCCCATTGGAGAACTTAATTGTAGGGTTTGATATAGTAGCCCAGGCACCAACACTCATCCCAACCTCAAGTACAGCTTCCTAATGCTCCCTGCGTGAGATACGGAGGGAGAGCAGTGATCTCACAGCAGTGAGAAGCAGAAGCCTGAGTGCCAGAGTTGAGGTGCAGTTTCATGAAGCTTGAGCATACATATCCATCCCTTTACTCCCTCTCCTAGGTGGCAACATAGGACAAGGAAGAAATGAGACATGTATCAAGGTGTCTAGGAGGAAGTCAAAGGCCAGACACCAGAGGGACCAACTTGATACGTCAAATTTAAGAGCTACAGAATGCAAAAGAGCAATGCAGAGTGTTTCAAAGCTAGAGAGTCCCCTATCAGTGGGAGGAATCTTTGAAGTGGGCTTTCCAAGACTGTTGCTATGACTCCTACTAGACGTTTGCATTTTGTCTTCATGGGCTGTGATGTGTGATTTGGATTGGTTTAAGGATCAGGGGACAAACAGCAGATAGGGGAAATAAAAACATACATGTAAAGGAGGCCTACCTTGATGGGGGGAAACCCTCCCCCAAAAGTTATGAAATAATGGTGATAAATATCACGGAAACTTTGATCAGCCCAATGGCCATCTGCCATTCCAATTGCCACTGCAATTCCATTCTCCTCCCAATAATGTATGCGACAATGTAGTAACAGCATTTCTTTGTGCAATGAAATCTTATTAAATTGACATAGTTTTACTCAAAACAGCATGGATTTGAAGTAGCTATTTCTCCCTAGTTGACTTAAATGTCTTATGGCTCTTAAATAAAATATCAGATAATATATACTTAAAGTTCTTTTTTCTCATAGCTCCCTTAATATAGAATTAACAAGGTGTTACTCAATTATTTAGAGTTTTCCGGTAAAGTGCCCATAAAGCTTTCACAAATATAATGGGAAATATGTCCATAATTCTCATCTGACACGTGGTGAAAATTCTAGAAGGTGGAGCAACTTCTTAAGCCAGTGGGGCCAGTCTTCCCTTTCATAAACTTAAGTACCGTGGCATGGGGCTGAGTCCTGGAGTCAGCTGTGGTGAGTGTGTGAGCTGCAGGGTGGGCAATGGTAGAGGGACCACAAAGCCCCCAGCATCAGCATATGCATTCCCAGTATATGCTGTTAAGCAAAACTGATTTGTACAAACTGATTGCCTCAGAGAAACAGCGAGAGGTGTCCTAAAGCAAAGAAATGCAGCTGTAGAGAATATAAGAAGCTGTGGCCATCTAAGGAGACAGTGCAACGAGATGTTACAACAGGCTCTTGGGGTCAGATGTATGTTGGCATTTTGGTGACTGCCACTTTTGAGCTATGGGACTTTATGGAAGGCATTTCTTTTTTTAAAGTTTATTTATTTTGAGAGAGAGAGAGAGGATATGAGAGAATAAGTGGGAGAGGAGCACAGAGAGAGAGAGAGAGAGAGAGAGAGAGAGAGAATCCTAAGTAGACTCGTTGCAGTCAGCACAGAGCCCAAAGTGATGCTCCAACTCACGAACTGTGAGAACATGACCTGAGCTGAAACCAAGAGTTGGATGCTTAACTATAGGAGCCCCTATGGAAGGCATTTCTGAACCCTGGTTCCTTTATTTGTAAAATGAAATGCCAGCCCAAATTGATGCCAGATAGCTAAAATGAGAGTGCCAGAAAAGCAAAGTCCAAAGATATTAATATTTTATTCTCATAGAATTATTAGGAAGGTTAAGTGAGTGAAATTATGTGAAAGTGTTCTGTATGCTCTATGGCATTACACAAGCACTACTCTTTAGTTTATGTATGCCATATGAAATGGAAAAAAGTGTTTTCCTTAAGTTATAAAAGTTAAATACAGAAACTTTTAAATACATATATCTTGAAAGAGAAAATTTAAACGTTACAGTCAGAGCCACTACTCAAAATATTTTTAAAAACTGATAGGGGAGATTGCTCTGTGTGTGTGTGTGTGTGTGTGTGTGTGTGTGTGTGTGTATTTCAATTAGTATCATATACAGTACTAAAAATACTTTTTTCTTTTTATTTAACAACATGTTTCCACATTGGTGAATAAAGGAATCTCATTTCTAAATAAGGGAAATGGAGTTATTATTGATTTAATCCCAATAAAAATGAATCAGAGGTGACTTTTATATGAAGAAAACATTTATTTAAGTCATTTGTTGGCAAGCACTTACTACTAGCTGCTGGGATTTTTGTTATCTCAGCCAAGAGTTGCAAATAAAAAGTTGAAAAATATATATATTCAAAGCAAAAGTCAATATGGTAATGAAAAAAATCTGTAGGGACAAAAAGCAAAACTCCTTACTATGTAGTAAAGATTATAGAAAAGTCTTAAAGATTTAAGATATGTTATCAGGCATTCAGGCCTAGAATACCTGCTTATTGTAAAAATGAAATAAAATACAAAGTATTACTTAAAAAGAAAAAAAAAAACTAATTCTATAACTCAGTGAATAGTTGAAGAATGTAGACATCAAACCTTTACCAGCACTTTAGAGACCAGCTTTTCTGTAAACCCCATCATCACCCCATCATCACCTCTAATAGAATAACAAACTCCACACTACTCCTTAAAATATGCAGTTAACACGCATCCAGCATTGAAAAAGACTCTATGCGAAGCTATTGTTACTTTGGAGTCTGCTCCAAATTAAGAATTTCCTTATAAACAAGTTTTTGACCTAAGCTGGAATGTTCTTTTCACTCTGTTGCTTCAAAATACTGTCCCTTAAACTCTTTAGGTCATTGGCACTAGAAAGTATTACATACCCCAGGTGTGCCCATGTTTCTTGGCCAGGGAAGTTGGTTGTACACTTATTAATTATGTTCCTGTTAGCTATTACTGTATAACAAACAAGCCTACAACTTAGTGATTTAACAGAACAATGGACATTTATGTTTCTTACAGATCTGAAATTTGGGCAGGATGTGTGATACTGACTCAACTCTGCTTCATGGCCTCTGGGGCCTCAGGGTGACTGACTTACTGACTAGAGAGGTTAGAATAGCTGAGCTAAGATATCGCTCTTCTCGCTTCATGTCATTGCTATGCTTTCTACATGGTTTCTTCAGCATGGTGGCCAAAAGCTATACTTCTTGCATGGCAGCTCAGGGGTTCAAGGGGGATGTTCCCAGAGGCCTAGCCAAAGCCCTAACTTCAGAAGGCCTGGAATTATTATTGGTAAGGAAGTCACTAAGACCAGCCTAGACTCAACAGGCGAGGAATCGGATTTGATGTCTCAGTGGAAGGAGTAGCAGATTATGTGAGCCATCTTTAATCTCCCACAAATTCTCCCATGAAAAGTGCTCTTCTCTGGAAGAAATATTTAAAAGAATAACTAGAGAAGAGTGTGAGGCTGAATGTAAGAATTCATCCTAATTCTTTGACTATTAAAAAAAGAAATATGATTTACAGTATCTTTTACTCCAATTTGCCTTGACTCTCATATAGCTAACGCTTTCTTAGTTTCTAAAAATACTTGTATCTGGGGCCCATTGATTTACACATTCAGGGAATGTATCCCTTATGGTACTGCATTTTTCTTCTTACTTAAAAAAATATGATGTCATAACGCATAAAAATAGTGCCAGAATTACCAGATATTTTAGTTTTTGGAGATCAAAGTCTTCATTTTATTTTCTCCTACCCATAGGCCATAGCTAATAGGGTATGCATAAGCTGAGATAAGAGAAGAATTTTATTATTGATTTAATATTATCAGGTAAAATCTGCACAGGAAAATCATGTCGCATCTATTCGAATTGCCACTGAATAGCAGTGATGTTCTTTCAGTTGACAAGCAAAATAAACTGAAAAAAATGACAGATTTCATGGATGCCAGAAATCGAGAACTGTATTCCTTACAGATCACAGAACAAAGAGTGGAAGAATGAAAACTTGGGGGAAGTGTGAATTAGTCTCCTTCTTTGGAGACTAAATAATATCTCCATCTTTGGAGAAGCAGTGCTTGAACTGAGAGAAAAGCAGAAGAGCATTACCATTTCACACGATGGTCGTTTCCCTACGCTGAGCCATAACTTCCTTTATCACCACATGCTGCCAATACAGGCATCGCTCACAGACCTTCCTTGGGCTTGTGATTCACAAGCCTCTTCACTGTTAAGATCTCTAAAGCCTTGTGATCTCATCCAGTTTGCAAGTGGTCAAGCTGATCGAACCTTCCTGTTAGAGTGGTAGTAATAGAGAATATACTTGTTGAAAGGAGAACATAGGTCAGGAAGATACCCTCACTCGCTGTTTTAGATGCCACGATGGTTCTCTTTCTCCTTCTCTTTCTGGAGATTGTTCACAACCTGCGTTGTGCACAGATCCTAACTCCTCCAATAATAGTGCATTCCTATTCAGTTTTTCTTTTTTTGATACCTGACATTATTCAGAGCTCTTTTACTTCTTAGTTTCTCAGATCATTATTTAAAGATGCGGCATCGTACTGAAGAAGTAGGGCTGTATAATCAACCCATAGAAGAGCTACAACTTAGGTGGCATTCGCTATATCCCACCCAATGTTCTGAGCACTTCACATATAATCATATCGTTTATCCTTACCACAACCCTATAAAGTAGTTACAGTGAATAACATCTGTATTACAAATAGGAAAACGAAGACAGTGGACAGTTAAATTAACTGCTCGAGATATTACTCAAATCGCATGTGGCAGAGCAGGGACTCGAACCTAAGCAACCTGAATCCAAAGTCCAGGATCTTACATGACCTCTTAAAGGGCTTATCGACCACATTGCTACACAAAGTTTTTAAATGCCCACAGAGAAGGAATGCTCTTTACCCAGGTTCAGATTTAGTAATAAGAAGTGTGGCTTTTCAGAGTTTTCTCAAATTTCAAGCCAAGTTTACCCACTGCTTAGTCCATTGCAATGGGATGGAGGAGCCTGGGAGGGGATGAGTCTACACCTATCTCTGACTTCTGCAGTGGGCAATGGTCTCCTCACAGTGGATATCCTTGTATATCAACATTTATGTACATTTTTGGTTATTTTTAGACAAATAGCTGAGTGGAGAGAGTTATACTCCTTAAAGGTTTTTAGTACATCTTGCCAAACTGTTTTCCAGAAAGGCTACACCTATTTATCTTCCTTCCACACACTTGGAATGTTATCCATGATAATTTATTCAATCTTTACCTATTTTATGGTTGAGAATTGAATTATGTCACTCATTCTTCAATAAATTGAATATTCATTAATGGAATGAATTTTATACTTTTACTGTATAAAAGTGTACCTAGATCTGCTCGAGATTCCAGGGGATCAGACAGTTTCTCACACTTGCTTTATTTTCCATTTTAGTAGCAACCAGCCAGGTTTTTCATATGGGCATTGATTATTTGTATTTCTTCCTTTGTGAACTTTGTATTTAAATCCTTTGACTGTTTTTGTTGAAATGTCAGTCTCTTACTTTATTATTTGTAAGGTCAAATCAAATACTGATTGGGTTCAGATTCAAGTATAAGAATATTTTGAGAGCTTTACAAAATTATGCAACCACAGGTTCTGGCTTAAACTGATTCACTAATTGTTTTCATTCACCTATCTACCCATCAAATAGCCATTAAGCTTCTATTATATGCTCAAACTCAAACGTTCCTGTAAGTACTGGGACATACAATAATAAGATGATGTTTCTACTGTCAGGTTGATGGCAGCCCGCTAGCAGAGAAAAATCAGACAAGCAATTACAATATCGGATCATTTTACTGTTTTAAACAGATGCATTTGTTTTTTTCTATTTAGTATTCATTCACCTTTCCTGGTTGGGAAAGCTTCCCCACTTTGTATTTTTGTTTTTGGTGGCAGACAATGTTGGGTTTTCAGTGTGAATACTCGAGAAGCAAGGGGCACCCTCTTTCTCTCTTCACTCCAGCAGCTAACTTGGCCATTTGTTGCCAATAAGATGCTCTCATCCAGGACTCTGAATCTTAAAAACATGATATAAACATGAGTGGCTGTGATCCTAATGGTGTACAACACTGATCACGGAGGTGTCCTGGAGTGGCATCGACAGTACCCAATTTTCCTGGAAACGTATAGAGGTGTCAGAAGTGTCTTGGCTGGGTGTCCTTGCTGACATACTATTGTTATACTTCCTACTTTGTAAGACCTGAAAGCTCTATTTATTGTTGTTGATTTTCCAAGCCACTCCATATGCTTGGGAAGACCTTCAAAACCATTTAGACTCTCCAGAGTCAACTCTTCAGAAAATCTCTTAAAGTAGTAAGAGTTGGTTTCTCCAACATGAAACCAGAGCAAAAGAACTGTATGGATGCTAAGTGCTAGATTATAAGAGAAACACAATTAGGGCTCTGTTAAGCAATGAAGAATTGATGTTGGCTTCATTTATAATTTTCATAAAACACATTCTTTTGTTTTATTTTACTTTTGTTTTGGCACATTGTTTGGACCAAGAAACTTTCTTTAAAATGATTACCAGAGCATTATTAACTGAAATCATCTAATGATGGAAAATATCTTTGCAGAACCCTCAAGAAGAGTTCAGTTCATAGAAAATTTCAATCTTTCTGTGTCAGCAGTGTTTTACCAGCTGAGAAGATAGTTATCTTAGCATTAGGCAACCTGTCCTTGGCATGTGTGTTTCTTCCACCTCTGTATAACTCACCTGTGTACTACTTGTAAAGGCTTTTCTTGATTTGTATTAATGTTTACCACATATCTGCTATTTTCCTAACTCATATAAACTCTTTGGGAGAAATCATCATGTTATGTACTTCATTGTGTTATACAGAACTAAGAATAAAATAGGCATTCACCAATTATTGTATAAATTAATTATTGCAAAAGAGAATTTAGAAAGATAGAGACCAACATGATGCTTTATTAAACTGATCACAATAGGAAGTTTCAAGTGTCATTTTCTTCGCATAATCAGAGCATACAAAGGCTATGGGATCTGCTAAATCATTTATTTAGTGAAGGACAGAGCCAGTTCAATGAATTTTTCTAAACCAAATACATAGATACAAGTCTTGATTAAGAAAAAAAATATCCCCAGCTCTCTAGGACTCCAAACGATTCTGTGCACCCTCTCCTCCCATCCTGACTTGAAGCTCCAAAACTTGTCCATTTTTTCACTAATATATTAAAGTCATAAATATATATATATATATATATATATATATATATATATATATATATATAATGTATCTGTTCCCTTTGTCAATACTTTGTTAGTGATATAGTAGCACATCTCTATCTTGTGTGCAGCCATAATTGTTCTTTTTAATTGCTGTATAGTATTTCACCATATCAATGCACCACTATGTATTTATCCATTCAGCTGTTGGTAGATATTTGGACTGTTTCCAAATGGTGCTTCTTTGAAGAATCTTATACATATCTTTTGGTGAGTAAACACACACACACACACACACACACACACACACACACGTGCACACGCCTGTTGGGGTACATAGCTGGGAATGGAACTGCTTTGTCATAAGAACCAAAATTATACATATTTAGAAGTAACAAAACTGAGGGCACATTTACAAATGAGGAAAATTATTAGGCAAGTATAAAATTCAAGATGATCTCCCCAGAAAACAGACTTTCACACATGTGTAGCTCAAACCAGTTGGCAAATATCTATAGCAACTTATTTTAGCCTCACCACTTAGCCTTGGAGGGATATTTACATTCCTACCTGTGCAAGATTGTCTCTATTTAAATAGACTCTGAAGTGGGTCCTATGCTCCTGAGGCAAATTAAAAATGAAATCCTGGAAGAACTGACAGGCTGTTCCCTAGAACTCTGAGCAGCTTTAATTATGTTACAATACGTTTAGATGTTTTAGCACAAAATAGTCTACCTGCCTTTTGAGAACTGAAACCTGAGTAGAATTTCCCCAAAGTGCTTCTCTTGATGTGTGCAGGGAAGCTTCAACATTACACATTAATGTAGGGAACTACCATAGGTTTTTGTACTACTTAATCCATTGCTGTATTTGACTTCTGTTTTTAGATTCAGTAACACGGACAGTTCCACGATGCTGATTCCGAACCTGAATCTCTGAGTGTTACCGTTTGAGTCATTGCTGCCACTAATGCCTTCATCTTTGCAATCACTCAAAGTGCAGTGTAAGGTTCTGATTCACTGGCTGCAAGTTGGGCAAGACCCCAGTCTTAGAGGGGCATGGAGAGAAAGGGAGCAGCCAAGCAGGGGAATAGTTTGCTCACCTTCAACAACTCCTGTTCAAAGGAACTTCTCCGAGTGGCATGACAAACTTTAGGCTTACCTGTCACCAGCCTGCCTGCAGGAAGTCCACCAGAGTGCCTCTGCTGTGTTAGGGTAACAGCAGGAGCGAAAAAGTTCTCCAGATCATCGTTACATAAGCATCCCGTGTGACAAATCCTAAAAGGAAAGGAATACAAATAAGATGGTAATAAATGAGCAGAACTGTCTCAGATGGTAATGTATTTCCAAAGGTGTCTGTGGGGAGTCAGTGAGGATGTCACAGTCTCTGCCTAATTTGTGTGGCTTTCTGTAATCATTTCCATTTATCTGCAATCTAGTTAAAAGCTGCTAGCTAGTTCATGCATTTCTACATGGGGATCCATTATAAGAAAGCACTTCTCTCAGCAAAGTAAGATCCATTCTTCCCTATTCCCCAGAGTGAACTATCAAAGGTTAAATTATTTTCAAGGCAGGTGCTCCACGCCACTGAACAGCTCAATCTGTGTTCTTTCATCTCTGCATCTCTTAACTTGATGCAATTCCTCTGCTAGTTCATTAGCTGCTTGCAATCAGGTCTCCACCTTTTCTAGCAGGCTTTCTAGCCCCAGAATCGTCTCAGCTTGGGCTCCTCTCTTTTCAGGACTTGATTTTCTGTTTACTTTGTAAATAGCCAGGGGAAAAAAAAGAGAGACCTCATCTTTATCTGTAAGCTAAACTGAATTTTGCAATTCTTATTTGTGTGTGTGAGTGTGTGTTGTTGGGGGGAAGCTAATACCAGATTTTATAGGCCAGGGCACTAGACCTATTTAAATTAAAATTAATTAAAATAAAATGATATTAGAAGTTTTGTTCCTCAGTCAGATTGTCCACATTTCAAGTGCTCATTCGCCACATGTAACTAACTGTTACCTAAATGGACAGTGCAGATTATAAAACATTTCCCACACAAAACACATCCCACGGAAAGTTCTGTTGGATGGTGCTGCTCTGCTGAAGAGTCAAATCCTTTTGAATAAGAGTCCCCTTTTTAGGCACCCATAGCCTAGGGTATGGTAGGAATTTTGTGAAAAAGCAAAACTACTTTAACAAAAGTTCGTCTGATGCATGGATGGCAGAGGAGTGGAACTGATGTTCTGGCAATTCTGAAACACTGCATTGGGATTTTCTAGTTAAGAAAACTTTACCTACAGAGGTCTTAGAAAAGTAATAAATAATAAAAGTAACAAATAATAAAAGAAAGTAAGTGTATGACCCGGTTACTGACAAATGAGAGATTAAAACATCTGCAGACAGCATGTCAATGACTGAAGGAACTTGAAGCTAATGAAATTAATACTATCAGGAACCATATGAGCCACTGAGGGTAAATTATAAGAGAAAGTCTGAGGAATGAGAGCATGGATGGGTAGTAATCAGTGAAAGACTTCACAGAAGAACAAAAGCCTTGTATGTCCTTTCGCCGTGACTGGCTCATCTGACACCTTCCAACCGTGCTGAGATGCATGGTGGTAACCTGGAGACACTATCGTCAGTATCCCTTTCTTCACTAAGCATGATTTCAGGCCAGACAGAAGTCTTTCCCTCCTTCTTGCATAATTTCCAGAATTGAATGCTCTGTCAGAAAGGGAACTCTTTCCTGATGGAGAAATCCCATTACCTCCAAAAGATTATGGCATCTCTGCTCTCCTGTTGGGATCAATGAACCAAGCAGACTTTTGCACTGGGCTCTCTGATGGTCTCCACCATAGAAGCCCAGGCCTGCTTCCCAAGGGTCTCATCCCGCACGCATCATGGAGACTGCCCACTCCCATAGATGATTTAATTAGCTCTGGCGCAGGAAGGAGGGAGGATTAAGGACTGATTAAAGAGCTTATAGAAAATAGATATGATTTAGGAGAATAATCCTCTGGAAACCCCGGTCTGCGTGTGACAAATCCTCCTGGGCAGACTGTACTCTGGCAGAAATCACTGCTCCTGCAGGACTTATAGCACGAGGTCACCCTGGAAAGTCAGGTCAAAGAAGAGATGCTCCATGATGGAAACAACTTGAGGAATGGACAGAAACACACACAATATATCTTTTCTTCAAAAAAAGAAAATAGAAGCAATTGTTCCTCATCGCCTCATGAAGAAACAATGTAGGAAGTGTTTATGAAATGTGATTTATGCAACACACTTTTTTCTAGATAATATTTTATTAATTAACATTTATTTACCAACAAAGTAAAGCAACCGCTCTGACAAGCACCTTATTCGAATTTTAATGTTAGAATCCAGAAGGCAAGGTGTCATCTCATCCCCATCTTTAACACTCCTATAAATATTTGAAATGGCTCCAGGGGGCAATGAGCATGCTAATTCCTAGGAGGGACAAACTTGCCACCCGAGAAATTTCTCCCTTTCCAAGACTTGATCACAACCCCAGAAGCATTAGCTAGGGAGAAACGGTGCTTGCCACCTTGAGTTGTCAAAAATAGAAGGAAGATGAGGGCAAAGGATGACAGAACTCCAATCAGCTTTGTGAGACCCCGGCTTCCTGGTTTTCTTTAAGTTACCATAGTTCAATCTCAATCAGGTTCCATTACACAGGACAGGATCTTGATGAGCTCGTAACCCTATAAACAGTTCTCTGGGGAGATGTGGTAAAGTTATTTGAATATAATTCATCCAGTAACAAATTGGCACATCACTCAGCTCACAAATCTCTCTGTTGACCAGGCTGCCAAAGCAGGCAGAGGGCTCCCCTTTGCAGAAATCTTCCTCTCAACTGTGCTAATTGTGTGGAAAATCCAGACTCCTTTAAGAGCAAAATAAGAATTAAAAAAGTAAAAATAGATACAATTTCTCTCACAAATTCTCCTAATAATTCTGCAAGTTAGGAGTTATTCACATGCTATATGTAAAGGAAATGGAAATTCTGAGATGTCAGGACAATTTCCAAGTTATAAAACATATCTTATAAATTCAGAAAGCTGTGCTCAAATTTACATCTTTGTTGTTTGAAAGGGGAGGCTCTTTCCACTAAACCATGTGGTCTCCTTATCTTCTGCTCTGAAAACAATGTTGTAAGCAATATGAAGTTCAAGAAAGAAACTTTTGGGTTTTGATGGGAGAAAGTTGACTTCATGGTTTGATAGTTTTTGAACATGGATTAATTGATCATCTACTTGCTTGACACTATGCATCTTAGGGAGAAAATATCTTCATTTCTGATCTCAAAGAGAGTAAATTCCCCTCTGCCATAGTTTCAACTTAGGATTCTTCAACTGTTGTGGGATTCTGAGATCCTGGCATGGGTAGCAGTGGGAATAGGATGTGATTACCCCCTACAGACCAATATGAGACTGAGCTTGGGGCAACAACAAAATCAAAACCCAGACAGGAAGGCCAACTGTATCTACCCAAGGGGCAAGAGAGAAAAAAAAATCAATATTGGCAGCACCAAGGGCTTCCTTGTGAAAATCCGAGGATTTTACAGTTCTCATATTCTCTAAGTAATTCTCTAAGTAATTTTCTCTAAGTAATTCTTCTTTGGTGGTTGTGTATAAACAAGGTGAGCGAATTCAGTAAAGTGGTAGTACATTAGGATTTGAATTATTATGGAAAAATCTAGATGGCTGCCAAACTGAGTCAAAAGGAAAAGAGACTTAATTTCTAGGTGAAGACTGAAATTACTAGAGGGATTGCTTAGGAATCGAATTAAAGAAAAATAATTAAAAAGAATAGTAATTATCTACAAATCAACATAATATCCCACATTAATAAAACAAAGAATAAGAACCATATGATCCTGTCAACAGATGCAGAAAAAACATTTGACAAAATACAGCATCCATTCTTAATAAAAAACCCCAATAAAGTAGGGATAGATGGAACATACCACAATATCATAAAGATCATATATGAAAGACCCACAGCTAATATCCTCCTCAATGGGGAAAATTAGAGCTTTTCTTCTTGTCAGGAACAAGACAGGAATGTCTACTCTCACCATTACTATTTAACATAGTACTGAAAGTCTTAGCCTCAGCAATCAGATAACAAAATAAATAAAAGGCATCCAAAATTGGCAAGGAAGAAGTCAAACTTCCACTTGCTCAGATACCAGGATACTCTATGCAGAAAACTTGAAAGACATCCCCCCAAAATTGCCAGAACTAATACAGAATTCAGCAAAGTTGCAGGATACAAAATCAACATACAGAAATCTGTTGCATTTTTATACACCAATGATGAAGCAGCAGGAAAAGAAATCAAGGAATCGACCTTATTTGCAATTGCATCAAAAATAATTAGATACTCTAGGAATAAACCTAACCAAAGAGGTGAAAGGCCTGTATTCTATAAAAACTATAAAACACTTATGAAAGAAGTTGAAGAGAACACAAAGAAATGGAAAAACATTCCATTCTCATGGATTGTAAGAACAAACATTGTTAAAATGTCTACACTCCCCAAAGCAATCTACAAATTTAATGCAATTCCTATCAAAATACCAACAGCAGTTTTTTTGCAGAGCTAGAACAATCCTAAAATTTGTATGGAACCATAAAAGACCACAAATAGCCAAAGCCAAATTGAAAAAGCCATAAGCTGGAGGAGTTATGATTCCAAACTCCAAGCTATATTACAAAGCTGTAGACATTAAGACAGTATAGTACTGGCACAAAAACTGATACATAGATCAATGGAACGGAATAGAAAACCCAGAAACAGACCCACAACTGTATGGTCAACTAATCTTTGACAAAATAGGAAAAAATATCCAATGGGAAAAAAAAGACTGTCTATTCAACAATTGGTGATGGGAAAACTAGAGAGCAACATCCAGAAGAATGAACCTGGACCACTTTCTTACACCATACACAAAAATAAATTCAAGATGGATGAAAAACATAAATGTGAGACCTGAAACCATAAAATATCTAGAGGAGAACATGGGCAATAAACCCCTTTGACCTCAGCCACAGCAACTTCTTACTGGACACAACTCAGGAGGCAAGGGAAACAAAAGCAAAAATGAACTATTGGGACTTCATCAAGATAAAAAGCTTCTGCACAGCAAAGGCAACAACCAATAAAACTAAAAAGCAGCCTAAGGAATGGGAGAAGATATTTGCAAATGACATATCAGATAAAGGGTTAATATCCGAAATCTACAAAAACTTATAAAACTCAACGTCTAAAAAACAAATCATCCAGATAAATGGGCAGCAGACATGTATAGACATTTTTTCCAAAGATGACATCCAGATGGCTAACAGACACATGAAAAGATGCTGAACATCACTCATTATCAGGGAAAAACAAATCAAAACTATGATGAAATACCCCTTCATACCTATCAGAATGGCTAAAATTAACAACACAGGAAACAACAGATGTTGGTGAGGATGCAGAGAAAGGGAAACCCTTTTACACTGCTGGTGGCAATGCAAACTGGTATAGTCACTCTGGAAAACAATGTGGAGGTTTATCAAAAAGTGCATAGGGGCATAGGGGCATAGGGGCACTTATACCCCAATGTTTATAGCATCACTTTCAACAATAGCCAAATTATGGAAAGAGCCTAAATGTCCATCAACTGATGAATGGATAAAGAAATTGTGGTTTATACACACAATGGAATACTACTTGGCAATGAGAAAGATGAAATATGCCCTTTTGTAGCAATGTGCATGGAACTGGAGAGTGTTATGCTAAGTGAAATAAATCATACAGAGAAAGATACCATACATTTTCACTTTTATGTGGATCCTGAGAAACTTAAGACCATGGGGGAGGGGAAGGAAAAAAAATGTTAGAGAGGGAGGGAGCCAAACCATAAGAGACTCTTAAAAACTGAGAATAAACTGAGGGTTGATGGGGGTGGGAAGGAGGGGAAAGTGGGTGATGGGCATTGAGGAGGGCACCTGTTGGGATGAGCACTGGGTGTTGTATGGAAACCAATTTGACAATAAATTTCATATTAAAAAAAAAAAAAGTTAAAAACAGAACTACTCTTCGACCCAGCAGTTGTACTACTAGGTATTTACCTAAAGAATACAAAAATAAAGATTTTAAGGGGCATATGCACTCCAATGTTTATAGCAGCATTATCAAAAAGAGCCAAATTATGGAAAGAGCCCAATGTCCATCAAATGATGAATGGATAAAGAAGATATGATACACACACACACACACACACACACACACACACACACAAGAATATTACTCAGCCATCAAAAAGAATGAAATGTTGCCATTTACAATGACATGGGTGGAGCTAGAATGTATTATGTTTTTTTTTTAATTTTTTATTATTTTTATTTATTTTGAAAGAGAGAGAGGGAAAGAGTGTGCAAACAGGAAAGGGGCAGAGAGAGAGGGAGAGACAGAATCCCAAGCAGACTCCACACTGCCAGCTCAGGGCATGATGTAAGGCTCAAACCTACAGACTGAGAGATCACAAGAGATTACCTGGGTCAAAGTCAAGACTAGGATGCTTAACCAACTGAGCCATCTAGGCATCCCTAGAATGTATTATGTTAAGTGAAATAATCTGATAAGACAAATACTGTATGATTTCATTCATATTGGAACTCAAGAAAAAACAGATGAATATATGGGAAGGGAAAAAAAAAGAAAGGGAAGCAAATCATAAGAGACCCTTAACTATAGAGAATAAACTGAGAGTTGATGGAGGGAGGGAGGTGGTGGGATGAGCTAAATGAGTGATGGGTATTAAGGAGGACACTTGTTATGATGAGCACTTGGTGTTATATGTAAGTGTAGAACTCAATTCTACTCTTGAAACCAATGTTACACTGTGTGCTAACTAGAATTTAAATGAATATTTGAGACAAAAAAATTCACTTATGAATTATAAAAAAAAATCATTATCATAATGATGATGCAAACTAATTTAAATTGTTTTTTGCCCCTAAGAATTTTATTATATTTTATATTACAATATTATTTTGTTTTTCTGAATGCAAGGAGAACATTTAACTCAAAGCCTTAAGTGTGTGTATTTGCCATATTTTTGCTTTTTATTTATTTGCTCATTCTCAATCTGGGATTATGGAGAAAGATTGAGCTTTTTGGTAAGAACTGGGTATGTGCGAGTTTCAGTTATTTCTATTTTTTTTACTTTTATTTTTTTTAATTTACATCCAAATTAGCATATAGTGCAACAATGATTTCAGCAGTAGATTCCTTAGTGTCCCTTAACCATTTAGCCCATCCCCCACCCACAACCCCTCCAGTAACCCTCTGTTTGTTCTCCATATTTATGAGTCTCTTCTGTTTTGTCACCCTCCTTGTTTTTATATTATTTTTGCTTTCCTTCCCTTATGTTCATCTGTTCTATATCTTAAAGTTCTCATATGAATGAAGTCATATGATATTTGTCTTTCTCTAATTTTGCTTAGCGTAATACCCCCTAGTTCCATCCATGTAGTTGCAAATGGCAAGATTTCATTCTTTTTGATTGCCAAGTAATACTCCATTGTATATATATACCACATCTTCTTTATCCATTCATCCATCGATGGACATTTGGGCTCTCTCCATACTTTGGCTATTGTTGATAGTGCTGCTATAAACATGGGGGTGCATGTGTCCCTTCAAAACAGCACACCTGTATCAAGTGGATAAATGCCTAGTAGTGCAATTGCTGGGTTGTAGGGTAGTTCTATTTTTAGTTTTTTGAGGAACCTCTATACTGTTTTCCAGAGTGGCTGCACCAGCTTGCATTCCCAACTAATTTAAATTTGTATATTTAAATATATGTAATCTGTGAACATTGTTGTCTTTATTTCTATTTATTTTTTTGTTGCAACCATAATTTCCAGAATTTAATTTCCAACAACTCTGATTATTGCTGTCTCATGGCATCTACATCCTTTCTTTATTTCTCTGCTTCTCTTTTTCTTCCTCTCTCCCTTTTATACCACTTTCTTGCTTTCATTTTACTCCCTATTACATTATTTATATCTAAGAGTTAAAATTATACTTATTTTCCCAAGAATTTTTTTTCTTTTCTTCTTATTGTGTCCACATGAGATGATGGATGTAATTAAACTTTGCTATAGTGATCATTTCACAATCTATGTGAATCAAACCATCATGCTATACACCTTAAACATATATGAAGTATATAAATTATTTCTTAATAAAACTAGAAAAAAATTGTACCTAGTTTCTCTTTATGTTTCTTGTGTTAACTCTGTTCCTTTAATGACTAATTCTTGTGGGTTGATTTCTAAGCTTAGTTTCACAATAATTTTTCTCTCAACCTTTTTTTTTTTTTTTTTTTTTTTTTTTTTTTTGTAAGTAAGGTTCTATATTTGGCTAATTTTTGTCCCTGGAGAGGATTTCTTTAGCTTTGGGGAAAATGTGTTTTCCTGACAATCAACAAGGATAAGGGTTCTGTGGCCTTTGCCCCAGGCATAATGTAGGGCAGTCAGGAGGAGACCTGTGGCCAGGAAGGCTGCCCTTGCAGAACTTGAGAGACAGCTTTGCCTTTAGAGGCCAAGTAGATGAAGCAAATATTTGAAGCTGGTGGGGTTTTAAGGATTGTTGGCCACTGTGGAGATGGAGACCTGGACAGTGTGTCATGTCTACCCTCTTCCAAATAAAATGAAACAATGTCAAATGAAACAAGTCTTCTGTCTTGATAAGGACTGATCCTCCCTTATCTTGTCACTTAGATAAATCCTGCTTTGTGGTTTGCATGGATCTTCTGCGGGTAGGATGTCCCTGCCCCTTTTGGCAAAAATAATTTATGTAGGACAGTGTCCTACTTCTACAATACTAGCACCTGCTTTGAGAGTCTGTGGTCAGAATTTCTAATTACTTTCTGAGATGTAAACCTGACTTGTAGTTTTATCCTGAAGGCAAATTTATATAAATTTATGTAAAAATGCATACTTGACGCAATTTTTCAACAACGGCTACTGATTACAGCCTGGTTATGGCAAATTGCATTATTATTTAGTACAATTCATTTCTGTTTTGCCCCACCTGGGGGAGGATTATAACCATCTGTCCCAGTAAATGTTGAGCTTAGCCATGTCTTACTTAGGCCATTACAAGGACATGTTGAATTGGCACAGAGGCCTTTTGAATGTATTTGTGCTGTTTGCTTATCCTTTTTACTCCTGCATTGGAGCATGAGAAGAGCATTTCCCAGGTAACTGCTGCTTCTTTAGCCTGGATCCTGCAAAACCAGAATATATAACAGATCTGAACACCCCCACCCTCCTCCCAAAGCCTAAAACAAAGCTACTACAGATCTGAGAGCATGAAGTAAATGTTTGGTTATTATAGGGCATTGAGATTTGGGAACTGTTTGTTATCACAACAAAGCTAACTAATACAGAATTTGGTACCAGGAATGGGGTGATGCTGTTAAAAACAAAACAAAAACAATAAGGTGAAACTAAGCTAGATATCATTAGTCTTGGGGCAGAACAATGAATGGCAAGGGAGCTGTTATGGAAGGTTGGGAAAAAGACAATCCATATATTATAGAGTCAAGGCAACTGATTAAACTTCCTCTTGCAATGTCTAGAAAGTAGTCAGAATATCTGAAAATCCATGCCTTTGTTTGGTGCAATAGGAAGAGAGAATGTTTGTAGGTGAGTTGATTGTTATGGATAGTGTTTGAGAAGGATCTATGAGAAAATGACATTTTTCTTTAAAGAAAAATGAGTGAAAAGATGAACACGTTTGAAATTAAGAATGAGAGGGAAAAGGAAAATCCAGAATTTTCCTTATACAGGGTTGAATGATGCAATTCTTTCTCTCTGCCTACCAAAGATAAAATTGACAACTTTGAGTGAGAAAGCCTAGTGAGATCCAGTTCAAGTCTCGACCTCAGGCACAGATCTTAAAAGGACATGATGATTCCACTTTTTGTAAATCCACTGATTGAATTAACCTGTCCCCAGATTATTCTTTCAAGTAATCAAAATGACTCATAATAGATACTAAGGGCAAGCTCCCACAGGTACACAAGAAATTCAAAGTTATGTATGAACTTGGTGTCCTATCTTGCAAAGAATTATGGATAAGGACATTGACATATGGAGCTGATGTAATTAAATGGATAAATATAACCCAAACCAATCTAGATAGATAGATAGATAGAGAAACAAAAGCCACAAAATTTTTACAAATGTGTTTCCAATCTACACTAAAAGGTACTGTGACTCTTTGTGATGCAAAGACCCTGGGAACCCAAATTTAGACAGAAAGAAGGCTGCAATGCTGCTCAGCCACCCTAGAGACAATATTTTCTAATGATGTTTTGGGATGTGTCTAAGAAGAAAAATGAAAAGGGAAGAAATTTCCAAGGGCAGAGTTAAGAGTCAATGGAGCAGAAATGAATAGAGGTTAATCCCAGGGGGTAAGTCTGGTGCCTCATTGGTTTTTTACCACATGGATGAGAGACTTGGCAAAGTTTGTTCTGCTGGATTTCAGAATTGCTATGAATCAGTGACTGCCATGTGTTTCCCATTCTCACCCTTTCTGAATGTGTGTGTGTTCTTTATTGGGTATTGTGAGAGGAGATAATCTGCCATTTTAGGTCAGACATCTTTGGATCAAGAGGACCTATATCTACAACGAATAAAAGGATTTGGGGCCTGATGGCATGTTTGAAACATTGGGGCGTTGGGCTTCTTCATTGTGGATAAGGGGACTCTATTTTATATTTTGGATCAAGTGAACATTTACAATTAAAAAGAAAGACTAGTAGATTTTACTACTTAAATATGCTGTTCTCCCCCACCCTCTGTGGATTAGACGATACTTCCTATTCCATTGATTTTGGGCTTGGTCATATGACTTACTTTGACAAAAGGAATGTACCCCAGTTCCAAGCAGAGGTATCAGAGATATCACATGCCTTAATTCACCTTACTGTGCTCCAGTCTTTGACAATGAAAACAGGACACTCCAGAAAGAATGTGCTTCTTTAACCTAAGTCCCAGAATGAAACATTTGGAAAGAAGCTGAGCATAACTCACACCTCAAGCAAAGCTTCCACAGCCAAACTTCATATACAAGAGCAAGAAATTAACATTCATTGTCATAAGCCAGTGAGATTTTAGATGTGTTTGTTGTCCCAGCAAATCTGATTAACATACCAGCCTACTAGCCCATGGTCCATTTTTTGAATTGGATCCCACTGAGTCCTTATTATATGTTTGTGCCAGGAAGACATGCCTCTTTTTAGAGAATTTGCTGTTCATTTGTATATGTTTGTTAGTTCCTCTGTTCTGTTGGCTTTCATTCCATAGAATATATTTATATCTTTTAGAAATCACTGCTTCAGTCTGGAAATAGCAATTTTTTTTTTCATTTTTCCAGTATTTCCATGAATTTCTTATATTTTTATTTTTTCTGCCTTTTCAGTGGAATTTCCAAGAGGGAAGGGTAGCTTGTAAATTGAGTGAATCAACTTGACTGGGACAATCTGGTGAGATTCTCTTTAATCCCATTGGTATTAGAAACGTGTACATATATGAAGGTTGGTTATGTAAGGAGAACATCCCCTGTTTCTGTGAAGGTTTTCAAGCCTGAAGCAACGGTATTTCGATTGGGGGAGGAAGAGTAACTGGTACCAAAAAAAATCTAAGAAGATGTATTTATCTCTTGGGGGTTTCATGGATCCACTGAACCACTCTAATAACCCCATTAATTTCCCGCTGATCTGAAACAAAAGTTCTCTAATATGGATGTTCTAAAACCCAAGTCATTTGATTCAATTGATGAAACTAAGAGAATCTAACCAGCTATTAATAGCTATTATCCACTAGGTAAGGCACAAGAATCCCATTTTAATTCTGAATTGATGAAACAATTTGCGATACAAAAGAAGGATTGCTTCTGAATAAACTGAGGCAAAAATATGCTAGGAGAGGTAGGAGCCACAAGGAGCCTAATGGCATGGGAAGACCAAAATTGTTCTCTAGCTTAAAACTGTATGCCATTAAGAATTGCTATAAGTACACTGTGATTTTCAGTAGCTATTGCTACTGGGACCTTTTACTCTGAGTTGTAAATATTCATATTATTCTGAAAGGTTCTTTGAAAATTTGACAACTGTCTTCAGAGTTTTTCTGTAGATATTATACAGTTTGGAGCTACTGAAATCACAGGCTGGAAACGGACTTTCTAAATCCATCTAGCAAACCCCATGTCAAAAGTTCTAGTGCTCTCCTTTTACCTCCTGCTCCACACTGTTAGGCCAGGAGCACTTAGTTAGCATTTAGCTAAGTTTCAGCTTAGCATGTTTTAGGAAGCATTATCCAAGGACACCTGCATGGCTTGATACGGTACCATTCTTTCAGACAGGTCCTGATAAATGGCACCAGATTATTAACTCCATTGTCATCAAAACAAAAAAGTAAACCAGATGACTCTAAATCTTTTATCCCCTTAGGATACAGAGCAGTTACTTAGTATCTAAATACAATTTTCTTCTTGAATCTTAGAGTAGGACTGGCCCTCTAGAACCAGCTTTGTCACCAGTCATGGTGACGCTACATGGTGGATGCTAACTGCAGTAACCATTCTCCAAGATGGCCTCAGTGATCTCGCCTCTTGGCAATCATCCACTTGTTTCATCCTCTCCCACATTCTATCAGGTTTGGTCTGTGTGATCAATGCAATATGGAAAAAGTGATGGTATTTTATTCCTGAGATTATAAAAGATACCGTAGCTTCTGTTTTGCTCTTGCTCTCTCACTTGCCCTGGGGGAAATTCTATTGTGAGCAGTCTCATGGAGAAGCCCTTGTGGGAGAGAACAGACACCTTTTGCTAACAGTCACATGGCCATGTGAGTGAGCTTGAAAGTGAATTGTACATCCCCAGTCAAGTCTTCAGAGATGGTAATCTTGGCCACCAGCTTGGCTAAAACTTCACAACAGATTCTGAAGCAGAATCACCTAACTGTGCCCCTCTTGGATCCCTGACCCTTAGAAACTCTGTAAGATAATGTTGTTTTAAGCTGGAATGTTGTGGGATAATTTGCTATGTAATAAATAACTAATATAAGAACAAAGCCACTGTACAATTCTATGCCTCCTTTCCTACCTGTAAAATAATATGACATATTCTTACCTACCTCATAGATATAGGTTCTAAAGAAAGTATAATAACAACTTGCATTGGAAATACTTAACCATTTAGAAAGAAAAATAGCATTTAAAGCTACATTTTTATCATTCCTTATAGAAATCATTTATGTTATTTTGAAATTACCACATTTGACAGTATCATAACAACTTTTGTTTGTAAAAAAAAAAGAAAGAAATTGTAGTTTTTTAAATCCAACCAGCAAAAATAGTATGCATTTACCAATGCAATTATACTTTACTGTCTTCTACAGGTGCACAAGCTTTTGTCTCAGATGTCTTAGTATTTGGAGTTTATTTTTAAAACACATTATATCCTCTGCAAGAAAGTATAGTATCGATAGGATACTTTGCTTATCATACTCTGACTTCTAGCCATCTTTTAGTCATGATGGGATACTTTAACACTTAGTGTCACATTAGTTTTGTTTTTGCCTTGATGAAATTAAAGATCTATAGAATTTAAACAGACTCTCTTGAAAGTCAGTCAGAAAGCATTTGAAGAAAGATGTTCAGCAGCAGAGTGATAATTTTTCATGAGTCATGACTTGTTCATATAACCTATCCTGACTTTGAAAGTCTATGATCTGTTCCAAGATATTTGGCAATGTCTACAGCTTTTAATTGCTTTGCCTGACATGTGACAGGCAGTCTTTTTGCACGTGTCTCAGTGACAAGGACACAGAGCTTTTCTTACTTGTGGGTGTCTTCTCTTTTCTTGCCTTGTCAAGTACATTTTTATATCATGAATTTATACCATGAAGATCGTTTTCTCTGCCCCTCTGCATACACAATGACTTTTCCTTTTAATGCAGCATCATAGTGCAATTAAAAAAAAAAAAACATTTCAAGCTAACTGTGGAAATCCAAATGTAAAACTCATTCTTTGATACTATTAATGCACACATTACAATAAGACGATAAGTAGATATATTCTACCATTGCAACATTATAAATACAAATAACAGTTTTCTCACAATGTACACCTTTAAAGACTGTTAAAATTTGAATGAAGTATGTTATAAATTGAGGGAGTAATGTAGCGACTGCCCTCCCCCGTAGGAAGCACTTCATACACTTTCACATATTGGTTTATTTAAGTTTACCAATAGCCCTTCTAGGTTCCAGATGAGGAGATCAATACGCATGAAGGTTAAGTAACTTGCTCAGGAATATAGGATGTAAGGGACCAAGTCAGAACTTAATTCTCATCTTTCCCCTCCAAATATTGTGCTCATTCTAGCATTTACTACTGTTTCTCAAATGATATTATTGATTTTACTGTAATGTTTAAGTCTGTTCCTACTAAAGCAAGATCAGTGAGAGAAAATTCTGTTAGCTTTTAGCTTGGGAGATGGAAAGGGATCTCGTACTCATGCTTGCTGTCTTGATAATCTCTCTGTAACTGAGCTCACACTGTATGTGTAAGCCTTTCCTGGAGAAAAAAAATCACACTTTTTCATTTAAAAGCTGTTCTAGCTTTGGTTTCAGAGAGCAGAGCAAAAAAACAAAACAAAACAAAAAAAAAAACAAACAAAAAACAAAGTCAAAGTGATCACAGCAATCTAAGCTTTTTCTAAAAAAGCAATTAATTCTACCATTATAACTAAAAAAAAGTCAAGAGTCCAAAATGCAGGTTGTTGATGCTAGATATTTTCTCTGAACTTCTTTCAGATGAACCACTATTTTGCTTTAAAAAAAATCTACATAAATGAACCAGGAAGTGCAAACAGTGCATGCATTTGCCCATAGAAACACATGTGTAAGGAAAAAAGAATTTTAATTTTATTCCCTGCATTCCCAGTATCTCTCTCCTGTCACTTAAAAAAAAAAGTTTTTAATTAAGGGGATTCTCTACAGAGGGACTGCATGATTCAAATAAGGACAAAAATCCACAGAGACACCTTAGCAATTTGGGGTTATATGCTGGCTATAGTTATAAAAACCACTTTTCCAACCAGCTAGCTGCTGGTTTTTAATAGGTCAGCCTACACCTATTACAGAATCTAATTATATATCTACTTTGTATATCTTAAATTTGCTCATAGAAAATAAAATTGAGTAGAAACAATTCTTTTGGAGAATGATTAAAATTATATCCTTCCAGATACAATGGGAACCTTTTGTAATTCTGGTATTTAATTTGAAATTTCACGGAGAAGGTGATCCCTCTTCCTTTTAGACTAAAACCTTATTGTGTGCCCATATAGTGAATAATTTCCCCCAAAGTGAAGAATATGCAACAAAAGACAAACAAAATTTTTTTGTTTGTTTGTTTGTTTGTTTGTTTGTTTTTTCAGTGGGCTCCATCCTCAGCATGGAACTCAACATGGGGCTTGAACACATGATCCTGAGATCAGGACCTGAGCTGAGATCAAGAGCCAGATGCTTAACCAACTAAGTCATCCAGATGCCCAAAAAGACAAAATAATGTTTACATAAATTATTTGGATAGTGAGTTACCAATACTTAAATCAGACTGCAACATGTTAAAATTTGTAGAAGTCACGTTGACTAGCTTCTGTCCCAGTTGAGAAAATCAAGTACGGTCTCAGTAATACATCAGTCAACCACAATCTATTTTTCAATGTTAGCACTCACTTCTCTGGTAATTTCACTAAGTCTCATGGCTTTAAATGCTATATGCATGCTCCTACCACCCAATTTCATATTTCCAGGCTGTACTCCTTCCTTTCATTCCAGACCCATATGTCTACCTGCCTACTTGGCATCTTTTTTTGGACGTATGCTAGTTATCTCTACTTGATTATGTCCAACATAGAGGCTTCAAACTTCCACCAAGACTACTCCCCTCTAATCTCCCCCATTTTATTGAATGGCAATTGATTCTTCTAGTTCCTTGGGCCAGAAAATGTGGAGTCATTCTTGATGCCATGGGCTCTCTCTCTTTCATTGGCAAATACTGTTAGCTCTACCTTCAGAACAGATATAGTCATTACTTCTTATCACATCCATTGCTCTTACCCTTGTTCATGTCAACATCATTTATCACATAAATAGTTTCAGTATCCTCCTGATGTATCTCCTTGCTTCCAACTTTGTCTTTCGAAAGTCTGGTTTAGAAAGCACCTGAGTGATTGTGTTAACGCCTAAGTGAGCCTATATCCTACCTCTAAGCAAAACCCTCCAAAGGCCTTCCCTTCGACCCAGAATAAAAGTCAAAATGCCACACAGGCTCTAGGACACGTCCCCATCCTCTCTTAGCCCTCCCCCACCCCCACTTGTGCCGCCGTCTTCACTAACCTCTTCTACTGACTCCTACTGCTTACACGTTTATTTACTCTGCTCTGGTCTCACTGGGTTCTTGCAGTGAGTTCCTCAAATGTGCCAGGTAGGCCTCCCATCACATGTATTTGCCTCACCCTGGAACATTGTCTTCTCATTGTTCATGTGGCTAGCTCCCTCACTGTTTTCAAATTAATGCTTAGATGCCACTTTTTCTGCAAGGACTTCTTGGACTACTCTCTCTACAAGTGCAATCGCTGTTCCAACATTCTCCAGCCCCCTTTCCTGCCTTATCTACTTCTCCATTAGAGTGTAAAATCTATAGAGGCAAAGATTGTAGCTCTTTTGTTCAGTAACGTATACAGAGTACAAAGGACAATGCATGGCATAGAGCGTGTGTGTTCAATCAATAATTGAAGGGGTGAGGGAATGAATGCTCTGTTAATGTCTAATAATCAATCAATTTGTTAACATATGGGGAAAATATCTGAGCCAGATGCCCTCACTTATCATATGTATCTGTAAAATCATAACCCATCAGGAAATGCTTTTTAGACATGAATTATTGTTACTGTATTAGTGACATATTGGTTGCTTAATGATTTAAAGGCTACAATACTACATAAACAGTTTTGTTTCGTTTTGTTTTGTTTTCATTCATGAAATGCCAGAGTGATCTCCAGAGCTAATGCCAGCCTGGGTCATATGAATTTGTAGTTCCTATCTTTGAAAGGAGACTATCAGGAACTACCTCATTTGATAGTTATAGTTTAAAATGATGTTATAGATAGTGCATGGGGTGAGGTGGTGGGTAGCTGACTGACATTCCAAGTTTGGGATTAAAAGAATTTTAGCTGGTATTTTTTTTTTTTAAGTATGTTTAGGTCTAATAAAGGATCCTTGTAGAAATCCACTCAACATTTGACCAAGACCACTCAAACTCTAACCTCCACATAAACCATTTATTCATGTGACTTTTAATGTATGATGTCACAGCATTTATGTAAGCAGCTGACTTTTGTTTATGAATATAGGAATTTAACCGTGTGTAAGTTGTGAGGTCTCTTATGTAAGGAGTATGCTCTGTATTTCTCTGAACCTATCATAGGAATGGCAACTCAATATGCAAATGATAGCTGATTTGATTGAAAGCCAGCCAAAGTAAAGAGTGTGAATATTTGCTTAAGAAAAGCATGTCAATTCTTTGTCTATATGAACACAATGTAAAATGTTTCTTTAATTTTATCAGTTCAGTGCAACACTGCATTTGCGCTGTCCATTTTTCAGCATCAATTCCTGGCAGGCAGGACTTCTGACTGTTGAACTTTTCTCTGAACAGCAGTATGTACAAGGGGATGCTTAATAAATGCCATTAGACAGTGATTGCCCGTGTTTAATATTTATTGAGCACCTATAGGGACCTTGAGACCTTGGTCCAGGATGAAAAGCTTTAAAAAAGCCTGTACTTAATTAAGAAAAACATGGTCCTTACTCCCAAGAAGCTTATCTGCTAAAGCAGACAACACTGATGGGGGTGCACAGGGAAAATTAATTTTTTTTAGCTAAGTGCAGAAAACAACCACCACTTTTATGAAATTTCAGGATTTCTCTTCTTCTCACTCTCTCTCTCTTTTTGTGTCTTCTTCTCTCTTAAACTTGTTTTCTTTGTGAGGGTCTCATGTTAAATGTCTGGCAAAGAAAGAAGGTAGAAGAGTCTGGAAAAAGGACAAGGGGATGAGGCAATGAGGAAAAGGGGTGCTAACAGATGGCGAAGCAGTAGGCTGTATGGTCTGAGGGAAGAGCTGTTGGGGGGAGAAATAGAATTTCTGTAGGTGGCTGCTGTGTTTTCTATATTTTTTAAATAATTATAATGTACCATCATGATCATGATTAATTAATATTTAAGTTCAGGTTCCAAAGACCAAATACGAATGAATCAGACATTGATTTCCTTTAAGGTATGCTAAAAAGCACAGCTGTGACAGAGGGGCAGGATTGGCATGGATTTAAAACATATCACAGTTTATTAGGAATGGTTTCACAATGTGTCCGCGTTCATGCTGCCAGAGACTGGAGAAGTGAGAATAGGGTTGGAAATAATTACAAACTGTAGTTTTGTTTGTATCTCCATTGTAAAAATGAATATTTTTAAGTGTACTTTCATTCTGTATCTTGGATACAATAGGGTCAGCACAAGAAAGATTTGGTTATGCACGAAAAACATATCTACTTGTATCCTAAAAATGTCTTATACAGGAAATTCATTGATTAAATCAAGAAAAGAGATTTGGTTCCCAATTCATACGTTCCAAAAGTTGTCTTTGTCCTATTTACTGGTATCTGATCTTTAATTGTGTGAGAGTTACATTCCTGGTTTCCCAGTTTGGGATGACAGTGGATCAAGGAGAGAAGGTCAAGAGTCCAAGTTGGAAAGAAAAGCTGGAAGTGAAATCTGGGAACAAACCAGTGTTAGTCTCCAAATTACAGAGAAGTCAGAGGCAGAGGAAACAATGACTGGTCAAAGCAAAGGAAAGTATCAAGCTAGAGATGGGGAGAACCAGCACATGAGGCGAAGACCTGGGGAATGTTCTTGGAGCCAAGGATTTCCGGGCAGGCCCAGTCCGAGATTAAAACCATAAAAGACACTGCAGTGCAGCTAATACACACACGTCCCTCACAGTATCATGATGAATTAAAGAAAGCACTATCTGGGGCGCCTGGGTGGCTCAGTCAGTTAAGCGTCCGACTTCAGCTCAGGTCATGATCTCGCGGTCCGTGAGTTCAAGCCCCGCGTCGGGCTCTGTGCTGACAGCTCAGAGCCTGGAGCTTGTTTCAGATTCTGTGTCTCCCTCTCTCTCTGACCCTCCCCAGTTCATGCTCTGTCTCTCTCTGTCTCAAAAATAAATAAACGTTAAAAAAAAAAAAAAAAAGGAAGCACTATCTGAATGAAGTTGAGGAAAGACTATGGATTCAAGTATAGTAAGTAAACTGACAAGATTTCTTTGCCACAAAAAGTCCTTTCTCTATGTGATTCACCTCTTGGTGGCTGATGGTTCGTTAATTATTCCCTACTTCCAATCACTCTATTTTGTAGACAAATTCTTCCCTATAGCAAGGTCTCTTCAGATGTCACCTAATCTTCTACCTGACTCATAAACAGACATGAGTGCTCCTGTCTCTGACTCCTCTTAACATTTTGTTTAAGTCCTTCATTTGACATTTATTATATCCTGTTGTGCATTGCAATTATTTTTTTGCTTCATTCCTCGTAAATAGACCGGAAGATCTTTTGGGTGGAACTTCTCCATCACTGCATATCCTGAAATGTCTAGCATCTAATACCTGCATCTAGCTAGGAGACAGTAACATTTTTTGCGAGATGTTTGTAAATATGAAGAAAAAGGCCTGGTTTCAAACACATACCTGAAAGGCCATGTGTACCTCCATGACATCACATACCCGTGTCTTCTTTTATCCTCTTGGTAATCTTTGGGTGCCATTGTAGTCAAAATCCTTGTCTATTACTAATAATCTATAGAATAGGACTAATAGGAAATTTTCATAAATTAGGGAGAGACAAAAATAAACATTCCTGTATATATGTTGATACTTAACCAAGTATTTCACTGTAGAAATTTATAACTTAGCTTTCTTTTTTTTGTAACTTTTCTCTTTTGAAGAGAATGTACTCACATAGTGAAGATGAAATAAAATTCCATTTGAGTTTCATGTGCATCCTAGAACTGTCTTTCAAATTTACTTTTTATCCTGTGATAAATCTGCATTCTGGATTTGATTGTTCACTCTCATTCCAAGCAGTATTGCTGACATGAGCTTCAGTCAGCTCAAAATATTTATTAGGCTTTTAATTTGT
Source organism: Panthera leo (assembly GCF_018350215.1). NCBI lineage: Eukaryota > Metazoa > Chordata > Mammalia > Carnivora > Felidae > Panthera > Panthera leo. The sequence goes on from NC_056682.1 coordinate 47,305,494, forward strand.
GGTAATCACTAAGAGGCATAGAGAAATGAGTCAGACACAAATCTTTTCCTAGAAGTTTCCTAATATAGTGGGGGGTTCAACTCCACTCAAGGAAGGAGATAAGTACCATGCAATTTGTAAGAGGGGTGGGGGAAGAAGGCAGAGGAGGCGTTTGCCTTTAGGTCTTGAAGGATGAGCACAATTTTAATGAGAGGCTGGGGTGAAGAATAGTCCATCGAAGAAATTGCAGCTGTCACAGGAAACAGACTATCACATTTGTCTTCCAGGCAGAAACACACCTACAAATGTCCAGGAGGATGCCTGCTGTCCAAAAATGTACCCAGGGTCTTTTCTCTATGGAAGGTAGATTATAAACCATTTCTTCATAGATTTCGTTCTCCAATCAAATGGGGACCTTAAGTGTTAACTAAACCCATGATGACAGAGTAAATGGAACATATATATATATATATATATATATATATATATATATCCATATAAATGGAACATATATATATATATATATATATATATATATATATATATATATGGTGTGTGTGTGTGTGACATAATTCCAGTGAAATGAAATGATCTTACTGCCTCTATTCTTTCCAGCCTTTCAGGGTTTGAGCAGTAAAGATGCAGAAAAAAAATTTTTTTTTGGTCTTTTTTGGGGAAGGGGGGTGGGCTGTTGAGTGCAGTAAGCAATAAAAAGCTATTCTGTGTTGCCCTGGGAGGTCCCTGCTCAGTAGTTAGTAGCACGTGGCTGGCACTTGAGATGGAAGGTTTGGGGAGTTAACCAGAGTGCAGTAAAGCTTGTAGGAAAAGCTCCCTTGGGGAATTAGATATTTTCGTGGGACAATGAAATTGCATGGACTGCGAAGGGCTAAACAAAACCTTTACCACAGGTCCCAGGGAGTGGGAAGAGCATTGGGGGAGCTTTGATGTGGGAGGCACGCTACAAAGCACCACTTACTCTAGCATGCTCCAAGCCTTGTCTCTTCTGCCCTGGTCTGCCCAAGGCTACAGCAAACACCTCCACCCAGCACCTAGTAGGGAGGGCCCATGCTCCCTGCCTGGGATCCCAGCTCTTGGCATTTGCTGTTGAGATTCTGGCTGGGACCTCTGTTGTCACAGCTACTCAAGGCTGCAAGTTGCCAGGACACCTCTCTTGGTAGAATGGCACCCTTCTCCTGGAGACAGCCCCCCCCCCCGTGTTCTAAGTTGAGAATTAGATAAACTGGTAAACAATTTGGGGGCCTTGGATTAATTAAGGAGAGCTGCATGCTACCTGCAGGAACTTCCTTCTTTTCTCAAGTAACAGAGCTTTTGAAGAGCATCTCTAACACAGAGTGCATTGTTCATGTCAGATAATACTGGTGGTAATAACAGTGTTGATGGTGACAAGGATATAATAATAAACTCTTATAGCACTTACTATGTTTCAGGCATCATCATAAGTGCATTACATAAATTAGGGCAACGATCTATCAGGAAGAAATGATGTGTCAGATAAAGCGTTACAAAGCTACCAATATAGCTCCCATGGCAGAGGCCGGCTAGATGCTCAGAACCAAAAACTTTTCCTCTTCATGGGCATACAGGGAGATTCCATTTTCTGGACTTCTCGCTAATATGCAGGAGCTTCCTGGCCAATGGAAAGTGGGTGAAAGCGTTTCACCTCACTCCTTAGCTGAGCCACAAATGTCACAAGCAATTCTCCACGTTCCTCTCTCTGGGATGGTAGGATACAGAGGACCCAGAGGAAGACTCCAAGGAGACCCTAACACAGTCTTTCACACCTGAGGTTCTGTGAGCAAGTTAAGGCCAGAGAAAATGATTTGTGCCACTGTTTCCTGAGTTTTTCCCAGGATGGCACTCTAGAGACACATAAGAGAGAATTTAATTCATTACATTCAAGGATGCCTCAGGCCATCAGATTTTTCCCAGACTCTGAAAAAGCCTGCCCTGGGTGAAAATGCTGCCATAAAATAGCAAAAGCCTGGATCCCTGAGTCATTGCTTGGCAGGGAATTGCCAGGGACTTACAACTTAACTTCACAGAAGGGAAAAATCCGCTTTTGGGGCTATAGTCACTAAGATTTGAGAGTTTATATATTACTACAGGATAGTCCAGCTTATCCTGAGTAATTCATCTCCCAATCAGTTTTACCGGGAGGAACCTCTCTCTCCTCTTCTTTGATGTGTAGCCACATTAAAGTATCTGTCGTGAGAAGACCATTTATGTAACTTTCCTGTTCTTTCACAGCATAGCACACATTCTTTGTCACTGCTCTTGTTCAGGGACATCGTTATATCACGGATAGGATGGCTCAGACTGGCTTGACGTAAGAGGTGTCTACCTACCTAATAGGAAATCTGTTCCAGATGGAGGACAAGATGAAAAGATAAAGCTAAATGCCTTAGAAAGAAAACCTAGAGAGAAATTCTTACCATTCTTTGAAGAGAAGGGAAGGTTCAGAATTTATTATTCCAAGAGACTCTGAATTCTTTTCAATTGTTTTAATGGATATGGGAAATAGGGTGAAATTGTTATGACTCTTACATAGACTAGCTTAAAGATTAACTCTAAAAGGAGGTAAGTTTATGGTTTGAATCTGGTGTGGGTTAGGGAGGGCAATGTAGACTGCAGTGTTTTATGGACCCATGGGCATGCTAAAACCCTGCCGGTCACTTCACATTAGCAGGAAAGGCAATGAAGAGGGAGAGGAGGGGTCAACGTACCATATCTTCCAGAAGCTGATTCAAAGCCCTCTCTTCTCTAGGAGAGAAGTTAGGCTAAAGATCTCTTAAGTTTCTGATTGGTTTAAAACTCGGATAGTAAGAAACAGAAAAGGGTATTGGCAATGGTTATACAGCTCTGATCCCCTCAAACCTCTAAGAGAAACAAGGCAATATTTAATGAAAGCCTAGACATTCTTCTCTCAGTGTCTGCTTTCGCTAGGCTTGCTGGGTGGATGGGTGTGGGGGTCGGAACACAGTCCTGGTATACAAAGGGAAGAGGGGCCACTGCCTCATTGTCCCATGTGTTCCCAACAACACTGTTATTTGAGCAGAACCCTATTTCACCTTCTTTCTTTGCCCCCTCCCCAATCTTATCCAGTAGTACCCAGGAAAGTTCTCAGCATTTAATAGGTCCTGAGATAGATTTGTTGATTTCCACATGTGACAAACTGCATGCTCTCATTATGCGTGACTCGTATTTATGAATTATTAGAAAAATAATGACTAATTGTGTTTTTGAAAACTAACATGAGACTTGGTGCTCTTGATTTGAAGACATTTATACAAAACTTCATTATGAAGACAGTCTTTATTGTGAGAGCAATCGTGCACTACTTAAAGCTTCCAAATTATAATAATGAGAACATTAAGTTTATAACACGGATATTATAATATTTGAATTTTTTAATAAAGCAAAGTGGTAAACACTTTTGAGTTTAACTCTTTCATCTCCCCTACTTCATTTGAATAAGCCATTACTTAGAATATGTGTCCGTAGTATTTCCCCTTCAGTACGAAACACCCAGATAGGGGGCATATCACAATTTCAGACTCATGTAGTACCCCTGTGGTGTCATTAATACCTAGAGATTTAATGCAAATAGTATTTGCTGAAATAAAAGTGAATTTTCAATCACAAACATTTACTGAATACCTAGTAGTTTTCAGAAAATGTGCCAAATACATTTGGTCATGAGAAAATAGGAGGGAATAGGAAATTCAAACTAAGATTCAGGAACAATTATGGGAAAGAACATTGTTAGTTCTTAAAGAGAAATTGGGCAACATTTATTTTATATGGTAATGTGCTAGAAGGATCAGCTCCCTTCAGCCTGGCATGGAAGAAGTCCTAATTTCAGTTCTAAAGGATGCCTCCATCTGTTAATTTCTCGATCAGGGGTTTTGTGAATTGATTAATTTAGTTGATTAGAAAACACAGACCTAAGAACTCATGGCATCAGAATTGAGCTTGCTACATAGCAGCTGACTTCACTCATTTCAATGACACAAAATGTGCCCAACCCCCATCAGCCACCTAAGCCTAGGGCAGTGCTACTCAAAGTGTTGGCCGGGGGACTACTCATGGACCACGGATCACAAAAGAAATAAGAGTCAGTATTGATAAAGCATTTAGAAACTTACAGCAATTTACAGAGTAATTTTATGCATGTTGAGTTTCATGATAATTTAAAAGTTGGAATTCTATTTTAGATATCATTTCATTTTTCCACTAACTGATTTTTAGTGTAGCTTATAAAAGTATTTGCACACCGCCTATAAAATGAGTCTTTGACCGTAGATTGTTCAAGAAGAATTGGCATGGGATATAACGTCTTGGATGCAAGAACGTGCTCTGGAGCTAGACAACATGCCAACACCATCATTTTCCAGCTGTGTGATACTAAGAAAATTGCTTACCTTCTCCGTGTTTTACTTTCATCACGTTATTCTGGGGATAACATTAGCCCTACCCCCTCGGATGGTTGTGAGGATGTAAAGCACTTAAAACAGAGTCTGGCACATTGTGAGGGACCATATTATCCTTGGTTGTAAGGGGACAAGGCTTCAGTATGGCAACATAGTCATGGTAAGAATTCAGAAGGAAAGAATCTAAGAAGTAATTTCTGGGAGCCCACTGCACCCTGCTGTAATGCTCTCCAGCAATAGTCATCTTGATATGCTGAGTGAGTCTAACTCTTCAGAAAATATATCCTAAGAGTTTAATAGTTTCATTAGAGCCTGTCTTATACCAGCTTATCAATGGATGGTAGTAAGGCTGCACAAAAGCTAACTAGATCTAAAGTACAGGTAGGCAAATAACTATTTCTAACCCTTTTCTAATTTACCTGTTTCCTCCTACTGATTTACATAGCTGAACCACATATCATGCCCATACCCCCTCCATGGGCAGATGTATTTAGTTTTTTTTTTTTTTTTACACTTGTTTTCTCAATCAAGAGCTATTTCTCAATTCATTTATCTTGAGCTATTCTACTCTAGGAAGTAATTTAGGTGAATGCAGGATGTATTTTATTCCTATGGCCTCACCCCTGATTTTACTCCATCTGCTACAACCCAAGGCCAATTATAGCACCATTCTCTAAAGTACTCCTTTAATAGTAAGCACATTCAATCAAGAACGAAAATCTTAAGCAACTCAGAGCAGGTGAAAAAAAAATCTAAAGTAAAGAACTGCAGACTTTTTAATTTTTGGTTATGTTTCGAGTTTCTGAGTTTCCAGAATGACAGAAGTAATTATTTATATGTTTGAGTGATATGTTTGTGTCATGGCTTTTTTTTTTCTTTCAGCTCTGTGATACTGGGAACATTACTGAAATCTGAGCCTCAATGTTCTCATTGCTAAACTGATAATCATCCTAAATCACATGGCTTTTGTGATAAGTACTAATAGCCACCATTTAATGAGAAGCTCTATATTCCATAAAGTGTGTGAATTATATATAACTCTTAAATTATATATAAACTTTAATTCAAACAATGGTTTAGGAAGGTAGGCATGATTACTCTCCAATTTATTGATGGAGAAAGTTGAGCTTAAAGAGCATGAATAATTTGTTCTGGCTAACAGAACTAGTAAGGAGCAGAGCTGGGATTTGAACAGATATCTCTAACTGAAAACCCATATTTCTGCCTTTAGATGTTCAAAGGAGTTAATAGAAGTGCATCCGTTTTGTAAACCAAGTTTTTAATATATACCTGGCATTCTCATCACCCATTCCCACTTCCAGAAAACTCTAACCCCACCCCTAGCAGGTCAGTAGTGTTATCTTCAAAAGCTGCTGACAATTATTTTCAATTACTTTAGTAAGCAAGAGGAGACAACTTGAATCTGATGTTTTCTGAGGCAGCCAGAACAGTCTGTTGTTTTTAAAGTTTATATTTAAGTTTATTTATTTTGAGAGAGACAGAGAGAGCATGAGCAGGGGAGGGGCAGAGAGTGAGGGAGAGAGAGAATCCCAAGCAGGTTCCACACTGAAGCCCCAACACAGGGCTCCATCTCATGAACTGTGAGATCATGACTTGAGCCCCAATCAAGAGTTGGAAGCTTAACTGACTGAGCCACCCAGGTGCCCTTAGTTTGCCATTTTTATTCTCTGATACCACTTGCTTTTCCTACAGGCATCTTCACTGGTGGACCAGTTGCCAGAGCAGATCTGTCTTTCGGAGGATTGCTTTTGCTCACACTCTGTGGGCTCATTTGATAAAGAGACAGATTCTAAGCCAGGCTTAAGCTTTTGCTTCATGGGGCTGTGTTTTGGAGTTGGCTCACAAACTACCCCTCTAGGGGAGTGGGCCGAAAAGTGACACTAAAGGGAGAGTTATGGACTGTGAAGCCTTGCCCGACAGGCTTTTTCCCAGAATTAGTAGGAAAGCGAAAATGGATGTAAGAGGGCAAGTAGCTGGTATTGAAGTTCTCGTTGAGATCTCTCATTGGGAAGACTCCTTAATGGCCGAGCTTGGAAGGAGGGCACAATAGCTGTGCCCAGAGACAGCACACATTGAGTGCCATTAGGATAATGTTTTCTTCATTGCTTAAGCAATAGAAGAGATCTGGGCAAATGCATCAGGCTTTCATCTCGGGCACAAGGAAGCAAGAGGATGCCAGACAGCTACAAAAAGGCCATGCCTCTGATCCAGATACAATTGAGTTGTTTAGCTCATGGAAAATAGGAAAGAGAAAAAATATGCATAATCTCCTCTTATAAAACATTAAAAAAAAACCCAAACCTTGAAGTAACGTATATGGAAATCATGGGAAAAGCATGGATCTATGCAGGACTCATGGAAAATATATGGTATTGTGGTATAATAGTTAGAAAGCCTAATCCCTTTCCAGATCTGCCTCTCAGTTTTTTTGTGTGCCATATTAGGAAATTCATGATCCTGAACTGTGCCTCAGTTTTTTCATCTTTGAAATGGAGATAAGACACCTATTCTATCAACAGCAGAGACATTTTATAAGGTTCAAATACATTAATGGATCTAAAAGTGTTTTTGAAATATACTATATTATTGTATTCATATTAGGTATTGATGGTGAGGTATATTCAGTATCTAATTGTGTAAAATAGAAAATATGGTGGGAAATGTCAGAAAATGTGTGTATTATGTCAGTTCAAAAATAAGCTTTTGAAAATCACACTTCACTAACCACTTCTAAAGTCTTCTTACATTTTTTGTTCATTTTGATTTTTACCTGTTCAGCTTCTCTTTAAAAAATTGCTAATTACATACAATGCTTTTCAAAAAATCAGACATATTCTCTACCTGTCCTTTAGAATTCAGGGCTTTTCCCAAGAAAAGCAAGACTTTCCCCAAGACTATTCTAAAGGCAGATAAATCCTCAATTCCACTTTAGGTTTGCCTCATTTCCTGGTGGAGAAGGGGTCAAGAAAACACACAAGTGTCAGTTTTGTTTTTTTTTTTTTTCTTATTTTTTTTTTTATTTTATTATTTTTTTTTTAATATATGAAATTTACTGTCAAATTGGTTTCCATACAACACCCAGTGCTCATCCCAAAAGGTGCCCTCCTCAATACCCATCACCCACCCTGCCCTCCCTCCCACCCTGTCCTCCCTCCCACCCCCCATCAACCCTCAGTTTGTTCTCAGTTTTTAACAGTCTCTAATGCTTTGGCTCTCTCCCACTCTAACCTCTTTTTTTTTTTTTTTTTTTTTTTTTTCCTTCCCCTCCCCCATGGGTTTCTGTTATGTTTCTCAGGATCCACATAAGAGTGAAACCATATGGTATCTGTCTTTCTCTGTATGGCTTATTTCACTTAGCATCACACTCTCCAGTTCCATCCATGTTGCTACAAAAGGCCATATTTCATTTTTTCTCATTGCCACGTAGTATTCCATTGTGTATATAAACCACAATTTCTTTATCCATTCATCAGTTGATGGACATTTAGGCTCTTTCCATAATTTGGCTATTGTTGAGAGTGCCGCTATAAACATTGGGGTACAGGTGCCCCTATGCATCAGTACTCCTGTATCCCTTGGATAAATTCCTAGCAGTGCTATTGCTGGGTCATAGGGTAGGTCTATTTTTAATTTTCTGAGGAACCTCCACACTGCTTTCCAGAGCGGCTGCACCAATTTGCATTCCCACCAACAGTGCAAGAGGGTTCCTGTTTCTCCACATCCTCTCCAGCATCTATAGTCTCCTGATTTCTTCATTTTGGCCACTCTGACTGGCGTGAGGTGGTATCTGAGTGTGGTTTTGATTTGTATTTCCCTGATAAGGAGCGACGTTGAACATCTTTTCATGTGCCTGTTGGCCATCCGGATGTCTTCTTTAGAGAAGTGTCTATTCATGTTTTCTGCCCATTTCTTCACTGGGTTATTTGTTTTTCTGGTGTGGAGTTTGATGAGCTCTTTATAGATTTTGGATACTAGCCCTTTGTCCGATGTGTCATTTGCAAATATCTTTTCCCATTCCGTTGGTTGCCTTTTAGTTTTGTTGGTTGTTTCCTTTGCTGTGCAGAAGCTTTTTATCTTCATAAGGTCCCAGTAATTCACTTTTGCTTTTAATTCCCTTGCCTTTGGGGATGTGCCGAGTAAGAGATTGCTACGGCTGAGGTCAGAGAGGTCTTTTCCTGCTTTCTCCTCTAAGGTTTTGATGGTTTCCTGTCTCACATTCAGGTCCTTTATCCATTTTGAGTTTATTTTTGTGAATGGTGTGAGAAAGTGGTCTAGTTTCAACCTTCTGCATGTTGCTGTCCAGTTCTCCCAGCACCATTTGTTAAAGAGACTGTCTTTTTTCCATTGGATGTTCTTTCCTGCTTTGTCAAAGATGAGTTGGCCATACGTTTGTGGGTCTAGTTCTGGGGTTTCTATTCTATTCCATTGGTCTATGTGTCTGTTTTTATGCCAATACCATGCTGTCTTGATGATGACAGCTTTGTAGTAGAGGCTAAAGTCTGGGATTGTGATGCCTCCTGCTTTGGTCTTCTTCTTCAAAATTACTTTGGCTATTCGGGGCCTTTTGTGGTTCCATATGAATTTTAGGATTGCTTGTTCTAGTTTCGAGAAGAATGCTGGTGCAATTTTGATTGGGATTGCATTGAATGTGTAGATAGCTTTGGGTAGTATTGATATTTTGACAATATTTATTCTTCCAATCCATGCGCAGGGAATGTCTTTCCATTTCTTTATATCTTCTTCAATTACCTGCATAAGCTTTCTATAGTTTTCAGCATACAGATCTTTTACATCTTTGGTTAGATTTATTCCTAGGTATTTTATGCTTCTTGGTGCAATTGTGAATGGGATCAGTTTCTTCATTTGTCTTTCTGTTGCTTCATTGTTAGTGTATAAGAATGCAACTGATTTCTGCACATTGATTTTGTATCCTGCAACTTTGCTGAATTCATGTATCAGTTCTAGCAGACTTTTGGTGGAGTCTATCGGATTTTCCATGTATAATATCATGTCATCTGCAAAAAGCGAAAGCTTAACTTCATCTTTGCCAATTTTGATGCCTTTGATTTCCTTTTGTTGTCTGATTGCTGATGCTAGAACTTCCAGCACTATGTTAAACAGCAGCGGTGACAGTGGGCATCCCTGTCGTGTTCCTGATCTCAGGGAAAAAGCTCTCAGTTTTTCCCCGTTGAGGATGATGTTAGCTGTGGGCTTTTCATAAATGGCCTTTATGATCTTTAAGTATGTTCCTTCTATCCCGACTTTCTCAAGGGTTTTTATTAAGAAAGGGTGCTGGATTTTGTCAAAGGCCTTTTCTGCATCGATTGACAGGATCATATGGTTCTTCTCTTTTTTTTTGTTAATGTGATGTATCACGTTGATCGATTTGCGAATGTTGAACCAGCCCTGCATCCCAGGAATGAATCCCACTTGATCATGGTGAATAATTCTTTTTATATGCTGTTGAATTCGATTTGCTAGTATCTTATTAAGAATTTTTGCATCCATATTCATCAGGGATATTGGCCTGTAGTTCTCTTTTTTTACTGGGTCTCTGTCTGGTTTAGGAATCAAAGTAATACTGGCTTCATAGAATGAGTCTGGAAGTTTTCCTTCCCTTTCTATTTCTTGGAATAGCTTGAGAAGGATAGGTATTATCTCTGCTTTAAATGTCTGGTAGAACTACCCTGGGAAGCCATCTGGTCCTGGACTCTTATTTGTTGGGAGATTTTTGATAACCGATTCAATTTCTTCGCTGGTTATGGGTCTGTTCAAGCTTTCTATTTCCTCCTGATTGAGTTTTGGAAGAGTGTGGGTGTTTAGAAATTTGTCCATTTCTTCCAGGTTGTCCAATTTGCTGGCATATAATTTTTCATAGTATTCCCTGATAATTGTTTGTATCTCTGAGGGATTGGTTGTAATCATTCCATTTTCATTCATGATTTTATCTATTTGGGTCATCTCCCTTTTCTTTTTGAGAAGCCTGGCTAGAGGTTTGTCAATTTTGTTTATTTTTTCAAAAAACCAACTCTTGGTTTCGTTGATCTGCTCTACAGTTTTTTTAGATTCTATATTGTTTATTTCTGCTCTGATCTTTATTATTTCTCTTCTTCTGCTGGGTTTAGGCTGCCTTTGCTGTTCTGCTTCTATTTCCTTTAGGTGTGCTGTTAGATTTTGTATTTGGGATTTTTCTTGTTTCTTGAGATAGGCCTGGATTGCAATGTATTTTCCTCTCAGGACTGCCTTCGCTGCCTCCCAAAGCGTTTGGATTGTTGTATTTTCATTTTCGTTTGTTTCCATATATGTTTTAATTTCTTCTCTAATTGCCTGGTTGACCCACTCATTCTTTACTAGGGTGTTCTTTAACCTCCATGCTTTTGGAGGTTTTCCAGACTTTTTCCTGTGGTTGATTTCAAGCTTCATAGCATTGTGGTCTGAAAGTAGGCATGGTATAATTTCAATTTTTGTAAACTTATGAAGGGCTGTTTTGTGACCCAGTATATGATCCATCTCGGAGAATGTTCCATGTGCACTCGAGAAGAAAGTATATTCTGTTGCTTTGGGATGCAGAGTTCTAAATATATCTGTCAAGTCCATCTGATCCAATGTATCATTCAGGGCCCTTGTTTCTTTATTGACCGTGTGTCTAGATGATCTATCCATTTCTGTAAGTGGGGTGTTAAAGTCCCCTGCAATGACCACATTCTTATCAATAAGGTTGCTTATGTTTATGAGTAATTGTTTTATATATCTGGGGGCTCGGGTATTTGGCGCATAGACATTTATAATAGTTAGCTCTTCCTGGTGGTTAGACCCTGTGATTATTATATAATGCCCTTCTTCATCTCTTGTTACAGCCTTTAATTTAAAGTCTAGTTTGTCTGATATAAGTATGGCTACTCCAGCTTTCTTTTGGCTTCCAGGAGCATGATAAATAGTTCTCCATCCCCTCACTCTCAATCTAAAGGTGTCCTCAGATCTAAAATGAGTCTCTTGTAGACAGCAAATAGATGGGTCTTGTTTTTTTATCCATTCTGATACCCTATGTCTTTTGGTTGGCGCATTTAATCCATTTACATTCAGTGTTATAGAAAGATATGGGTTTAGAGTCATTGTGATGTCTGTATGTTTTATGCTTGTAGTGATGTCTCTGGTACTTTGTCTCACAGGATCCCCCTTAGGATCTCCTGTAGGGCTGGTTTCGTGGTGACAAATTCCTTCAGTTTTTGTTTGTTTGGGAAGACCTTTATCTCTCCTTCTATTCTAAATGACAGACTTGCTGGGTAAAGGATTCTCGGCTGCATATTTTTTCTGTTTAGCACACTGTAGATATCGTGCCAAGCCTTTCTGGCCTGCCAAGTTTCAAAGGAGAGATCAGTCACGAGTCTTATAGGTCTCCCTTTATATGTGAGGGCACGTTTATCCCTTGCTGCTTTCAGAATTTTCTCTTTATCCTTGTATTTTGCCAGTTTCACTATGATATGTCGTGCAGAAGATCGATTCAAGTTACGTCTGAAGGGAGTTCTCTGTGCCTCTTGGATTTCAATGCCTTTTTCCTTCCCCAGTTCAGGGAAGTTCTCAGCTATAATTTGTTCAAGTACCCCTTCAGCACCCTTCCCTCTCTCTTCCTCCTCTGGGATACCAATTATGCGTATATTATTTTTTTTTAGTGTATCACTTAGTTCTCTAATTTTCCCCTCATACTCCTGGATTTTTTTATCTCTCTTTCTTTCAGCTTCCTCTTTCTCCATAACTTTATCTTCTAGTTCACCTATTCTCTCCTCTGCCTCTTCAAGCCGAGCCATCGTGGATTCCATTTTGTTTTGCAATTCGTTTAAAGCGTTTTTCAACTCCTCGTGACTGTTCCTTAGTCCCTCGATCTTTGTGGCAAGAGATTCTCTGCTGTCCTGTATACTGTTTTCAAGCCCAGAGATTAATTTTATGACTATTATTCTAAATTCACTTTCTGTTATATTATTTAAATCCTTTTTGATCAGTTCATTAGCTGTTGTTATTTCCTGGAGATTCTTCTGAGGGGAATTCTTCCGTTTGGTCATTTTGGAGAGTCCCTGGCGTGGTGAGGACCTGCAGTGCACTTCCCCTGTGCTGTGGTGTATAACTGGAGTTAGTGGGCGGGGCCACAGTCCGACCCGATGTCTGCCCCCAGCCCACTGCTGGGGCCACAGTCAGACTGGTGTGTGCCTTCTCTTCCCCTCTCCTAGGGGCGGGATTCACTGTGGGGTGGCGTGTCCCGTCTGGGCTACTTGCACACTGCCAGGCTTGTGTTGCTGGGGATCTGGCGTATTAGCTGGGGTGGGTAGGCAAGGTGCACGGGGGCTGGAGGGGCAGGCTTAGCTCGCTTCTCCTTAGGTGATCCACTTCAGGAGGAGCCCTGTGGCAGCGGGAGGGAGTCAGATCCGCTGCCGGAGGTTTGGCTCCGCAGAAGCACAGAGTTGGGTGTTTGCGCGGAGCGAGCAAGTTCCCTGGCAGGAACTGGTTCCCTTTGGGATTTTGGCTGGGGGATGGGCGGGGGAGATGGCGCTGGCGCCTTTGTTCCCCGCCAAGCTGAGCTCTGCCGTCCGGGGGCTCAGCAGCTCTCCCTCCCTTTGTCCTCCAGCCTTCCCGCTTTCCGAGCAGAGCTGTTAACTTATGACCTCCCAGACGCTAAGTCGCGCTTGCTGTCGGAACACAGTCTGTCCGGCCTCTCCGCTTTTGCCAGCCAGACTCGGGGGCTCTGCTTGGCCGGCGAGCCGCCCCTCCGCCCCGGCTCCCTCCCGCCAGTCCGTGGAGCGCGCACCGCCTCGCCGCCCTTCCTACCCTCTTCCGTGGGCCTCTAGTCTGCGCTTGACTCCGGAGACTCCCTTCTGCTAATCCTCTGGCGGTTTTCTGGGTTCTTTAGGCAGGTGTAGGTGGAATCTAAGTGATCGGCAGGACGCGCTGTGAGCCCCGCGTCCTCCTACGCCGCCATCTTCCGGAACCCCCCACAAGTGTCAGTTTTGAAACACACACATTTCTTTGGCAATACAAAACCCTCCTCATATGTGCTTAAGCCTGAGCAGGGGCAAAAGGCTTACCCTGTGTTTCTTTTTTACTCTTGATTAAAATCAGCTGTACTCCATACCTACTTGATCTTCTGTGTAACCTAAATTGACTTTTGGATTTCTCTTCTTGGCCCTCCTTATCCTTTGCAAAGACACCTGACTTAAGGACATCATGTGAATATTCTTACTACATTATCATAATATGCATATTTTTTCCAAAAGGAAATAACACTGAAGAGGCACATTCACCTAAATTCCATGTAGTTGTCATAATGTTGGTCTCTTTACTTCTAGTCACCATGAGGATTAATTTTATGTATGAGCTTGACTGTGGGGGCCACAGAGTACTCCAGACACTTGGTCAAATATTATTTCAGAAGGGTGTTTTTGGATGAGATTAGCATTTAAATTGGTCTGAATAAAAGAGACTGCCCCCTTCAGTGTGGGTGGGCCTCATCAAATCAGTTGAAGAGCTGAATAGAATGAAAAGGGTGAGCTTTCCCTAAACAGTTGAATTAGTTCTTCTCATCTTCCAGCCTGCTAGCCTTCAAAGTGCAACTAAACTGTCAACTCTTGACCTTACCAATTGACCTTGCAGGTCTTGAGATGTGCCAGCTTCTACAGTCACGTAAGCCAGTTCCTTACAATAAAGCAATTATCTCTCTCCTTTTTCTCTCTCCTCTATGTGTGTATACATACCCATAACACACACACACACACACACACACACACACACACACACACATACACATATAATATATGCATACATTCTACTGGTTCTGTTTGCAAAACTCTAACAATTACATTCTGTATTTTTCAATTCCTTATGAGAAAAGATTGGTCATTCCTCAATATTCCATCCTTTTTCTACACTGATTTTCCATGTTAATAAATTTGCCACATATGCACATAGCTGTATGTATATGTAAGCAGTTCATACACAGAAAATTTTTTGCCAATGTAAGAGGTATTTATCATATTTAAACCCACACTCCTTTTTTATGTGCATCTAAAATATTCCTGTGCCTTATTTCTTTCCTTCACTTTTGATCAGTAATTCTTTTCTTAGATAGTTTGCTGATATTTTCCATCTATGATACGCTACAAGATTGATGGCCTCCAACCTTCAACTTCAGCTTTCCTTCTTTTGCAAGTTAGGATTGAGTCTGGGTCAACTCTGGGTCAGAAAGATATTAGGTTAGTCTTTTCAGATTGTGTTTAGATCCATATATCAAGAACACACTAAAATTGAGATGGCTTCCCTTGACTGCCCTCTCAATCCAGTTGACCTTTTAAGATTCTTTTTCCAATGTGGTTTCCTCTTTGCATTCTGTCTATACAGGTTATGTTCAAAGTGCTGCAGGAAAATCCTGTCCTAAAATCTCAAAGCCCTACACATATTTAAGTTTATTTCTTTTTCAGTCCAGAAGACAAAGGGTTCCAAGTAATTTGGGGGCAATTAGGTAGTGCAATGTTAGGAAGAAAACCACGCTGGGAGTCAAACAACCGTGTAGGTGCTAGATTCCTAATGTGGGGCTGTGTAAGTTTCAGTAAATCACTGAACCTCTCTGATGGAGAAAGCACTACCTCCCTTGCAGAAATTGAGGAACAGATAATATAGGATTCAGAAAATTAATGTGTAAACTATCAATTAATATCAAAATGTTTGATATTTGTCTTCATGTTCTAAATAAATGATACTTGATTTGTGGTCCCATATCTCCCACCTCTAATTTTCACATTAAATCAAAATTACCATCATTTATATTATTGGTGTTGGAGAATGAATGGACATACTGAAACATCTCAAGTAGGTCTGCATTAATTATTCTCCGAAGTCTTGTCGTATGTGAAAATGTAGGATAGGATTTCATCAAAAATTGTGGTGAAAAGATGGACTGGAAGCTGCATGCCGAGGACTCTCATGGTCTCTCCATTTCACATTTTTCTCCCAGTGGGACTGGTTTAACTTTGTCATCTCAGACTCATTCATGGTGATAAACTGATCCTCACTGAGAGGCCCTAAGTTTTCATAGGATAGATGTAATATGCAACATTTGGAAGGGTACGACATATAAAGTAAAGCTGCAAGACTGTGAATAATTTAACCTGGAAATGCTACACTTAGAAAGAAACTGAAGAGGGGTGCCTGGGTGACTCAGTCAGTTAAGTGTCAGACTTTGGCTCAGGTCATGATCTCACAGTTCCTGGGTTGGAGCCCTGCACTGGGCTCTGTGCTGACAGCTCAGAGCCTGGAGCCTGCTTCAGATTCTGTGTCTCCCTCTCTCTCCGCCCCTCCCCTGCTCATGCTATCTCTTTCTCACTCAAAAGTAAGTAAAAACATTTTAAAAAATTATAAAAAAGAGCAACTGAATAGACGAGATTGTAAAAAGAATGATTTGGAAGAATGATTTAGTTGAAAGAACGATGGGGGATCTTGAGCTCTGGGTTCTAGCTCTGTCTATACCATGAAATAGTAGTGGGATTTTAGGTACATCTTTTAGCTCAGGTTCAGAGTTTTCATCAGTTACCAAAAAAAAAAAAAAGTTTGTACTAGAAGAATCTTTAAGAAGTTTTCTAGCACTAACCAGTCTGATTCTACCCCTCTCCAGAAGCTTCTAGTTCCTAGTACAGCTGCCATGCTTTCTATTTGCAGGAGGTGGCAGGAAGTCCATTTCCCCCTTGCTGTCATATTCCAGCTTCCAATTAAGTTTATGTGAGAGCTGAAAGAACTGTCCCCTGTAGTGTGTTATAATGTATTCACTAATTCACATAGGGGCGCCTGGGTGGCGCAGTCGGTTAAGCGTCCGACTTCAGCCAGGTCACGATCTCACGGTCCGTGAGTTCGAGCCCCGCGTCAGGCTCTGGGCTGATGGCTCAGAGCCTGGAGCCTGTTTCCGATTCTGTGTCTCCCTCTCTCTCTGTCCCTCCCCCGTTCATGCTCTGTCTCTCTCTGTCCCAAAAATAAATAAACGTTGAAAAAAAAAATTAAAAAAAAAAAAAAATAAAGGCTTTTGGCTCTAGCCCAGGAATCTATTTGGACATAAATTGGATCTTACCAAAAATAAAAATACATTTATTAAGATCAATAATACATTCCATTTATTAAGTGCTTATTACAGTCAGCACTTTGCATATTCATCCCACTGAAACTCCACAACGATGTTATAAGGTAAGTACTATCTCCATGTTGGCAATGATGGCCTGGAAGTTCAACGACGCGGTCAAGCCACACAGTGGGGTAAGCAGTAAAACTGGGGAATAGACCTCATTCTAGACAGCTGTCTTGATGGATTATCCTGTGACCGAAAATCATGTAAACCCAACATTGACATTCACATGAAAGCCAACATATTCATGTTTCACTCTTGAAACATGCATTGTACGTCTTCAGGAGAGTCACTTAGATGTTCTTCTCTTTGGTTTCTCACACTTTGAAATAGGGACACTACGGCTCATGTAAACCTCACATGGACATTGTGAGCATAAAGCGTTGGCACAACAATCAGACCAACATTAAAGTCCTAGATATTGCCAGGTTTTCTTTATTGTATCATTGCCCACCCTCAGCTTGATTCTGAATGAATTTCCAATCATCTTTCAGAAATTCCTTTAAATATCTTTGAAGGTCAAATGGCAGAAAAGAGACACAATTTCAATTACTCTTAGGGTGATCCTGCATGTGCAGAGGATGACCAATAACTTTCAATTCTTGACAATTAGAAAATAAATTAATGTAAAAAATATCAAAAAGCATTAGTTTAATCCTACTGAGCCATTCTGTGATATACCTTTTCATGGTTTTCATGTTTACCACACTACTGAGGAGTCACCTTCTTAAGAGATACACAGATTCTAAATAAACAGTGAAAAAAATCAGCCTGGAAAAGAGGCTATTTCCAAAAGAGGAGGAAATTTAAAAAGACCTATTAAATATGCCCTTTAATCATTCAAACCCATGTTGCCAGACATCTGTGCCTTGTGTCTGGAATGTTCTCCCTTTCCCTATTCACTGACTCTCACATGCTTTTAAAAATTCTCTTGAAATCCTTCTTGATCACAAGAGTATTTTAACTATTTCAAAGAAATAGGTAATATCTTGATCAATTTACTAAGAATGTATCAATGCCATTTTCATTGATTATATACATTCATTACTATTATATCACTATTTCTGAATGTGTGTTGAATACATATATGTATATGTATATATACATATACATATACACACATATATACACATATATACATATACATACATATACATATATACATACACACACATATACACATACATACATATATACATATATACATACATATATATGTGTATATATATATATATATATATATATATATATATATATATAGCCCAAGACTTATTTTGGAATATAGGACAAATCATGATTTGATTTTAGCCAGTATGCTGGCTAGAGACACATTATATTTATCTCCTTGATCTTTTATGATAAATTACATTTCTCAGGCCACTGAGGTATGGAGGAGGGGCTTCAAGTGAGGGGGTGTGAGTCATCCTAGCCTTAGTCTTTAGTTCATTGGCTTAGTTCCTTGAACCAGCCTATCCAGTCCCCTCTTTTCTTTATAGTAGTGGTTCCTAACCCTGGTTGCCCATTATAACTCCAGAGGATTCTAATCACTAGTGATAGGGTTTTATGCCAGGCCAATTGAATCTGAATCCCTGAGGCTAGGGCTCAGATATCAGCATTTTTTGAAAAAATCCTTAGATGATTCTACTCTATATCTAGGGTCGAGAAACATGTGTTACTGTGGTCAGTGATGATCTATTCAGAAGCATCCTCTGCATGGTGGTTTCCACTCCTGCAATCCCACTGCTGCCACCCACAGGTAGGGTCTGTTACTCTCAGTTGATCTTTAAGTTGATTTGGGGGTTTTTTGGCATTGCTCCATGGATCATATCTTTCTTCTACTTAATCTCACTTCCACAATCACCATGCTGGAATAAAGAAGGGCTCTGTGCCCTCTGTACTAAGATTATTTATTAAACCATGAACAGTGGGGGCTTGGACTTCCATTTTTTTCTTCCTTTTATTTTTTAATCACTCATGGTATTCTCTGTTATGTAAAGCTGCTTGTTCAGCTTATTTAGACAGTCGTATATGTCTTTCCTGAAGACTCAAATCATTCCTCACATTGATAGCCAGTGAGTGTGTCTGTAACAAGATGCATACCAACTTAATTTTCCCTTGAAGTGATTTTTCTCAACCAATAAATTCCCTAAGAGTAAAGGACCATTACTGCCTATACCTCTTCTTATTCCATGGTGCCAGTTGTGGCACTGGTCATTTGCCACAATATACCTTAACTCTCCCACTGGGTTTGTCTGGACTTCATGCAATCACAACCTCCAACAATTTACCTCAACAATGCCCTGTTCCAGCAGACTAAGCCCTTTCCCAGTCCCCTAGGAATCCTAGATATACATATTTATATGAATAGGTTCAGTTCAGTTTTCACGTTCATAGGAGTCAAGGCTTTGGAGGACAGTTGCTAGAGGTTTATAAACAATCACAGTAAATATTTAATGAATGAATGGATAAGTCAATGAGCAGTACCAAAAATAGGGCAATGAACAAGCAAAAGTCTCAGATACTATTCATCATCGTGTTCACAAAAGTGGTGTTGGGATTTCTGAAGCATAGAAATAAGATTTTGTATCCCCTTTGCTTTCTTTCCAAGTTCATACTATTTTCTTTTTTTTTATGTTTATTTTTTAAGAGCGAGAGAGACAGAGCATGAACAGGGGAGGGGCAGAGAGAGAGGGAGACACAGAATCCAAAGCAGGCTCCAGGCTCTGAGCTGTCAGCACAGAGCCCCACACATGGCTCTAATTCATAAACCGTGAGGTCATGACCTGGGTCAAAGTCGGAGGCTTAACCGACTGAGCCACCCAGGTGCCCCATACTATTTTCTTACCAAGTCAAGACTAGGCTGACCCAGGACCTTTTAGGGAGAAGCAGTCCCTGCTGGCCAAATCAGGTGTAACAGGATCACATGCTCACCCAGAATCCCTGCCTCTGCACCGACTGGTTACAAGAATCAATGCTGCCATGACAAGTAAGCAACAAATTAGGCATCAATGCCATGGCTCACTGAACAGCAGCAGATACTCTCCCTCAAATGTGTAAATCCATTTAGCTGTAATATGTAGCTGCCTGGACTATAGTTAAGTCCCTGACAAGTTAAAAGTATGCCCCACAGGTGTGCCTGTTCCTCCTTGGGGAGGTGATAAGATGAGGGCAGGTGGGAAAGATAAGGAACCGGAGGAGGGGAAATTGAGTCCTTTGGGATTTCATTTACAAGCTGTTTACTAAAAAATTTAACATGTGAACATGCTGTGTTGAGTGGCATTATCTTCCGTTTATGTGCAGCATCTGGCCCTTCTCCCTCCCCTTTGCCCGCTATCACCCATCTTCACTGCTGTCTGACTTCCTTGGGAAATAACCATCTTCCTTCCCAAAGACCCGTTAAAATCGGTAATGCAAGGGAGCGGTCAGGCTAGCCTGCCGGCCACTCATTCCTTATGAATCATCTGGCAATTTTTTTAGTTTGACAATTGCACCTCATATATTTTAATATTGGTTTTGAAAGAAGAAAGCGGAGAACTTCTATTTCTTTACAGCTCCCTGTAATTTCAACTTGCTCTTTACTTATGTATGAAGTCGACTTGGGTGGAAAGGTTAGAGGCAGATGAATTTCTAGTTTCAGAGCCTAGGAAAGGCCAATAAAATGTGCAATAATCTTAATGCTAAGGTTTCATGGAACTGAAAGTATGTTTTATATTCATGGATGGCACTCCTTGAAAATGATGACAGGGACCTCTTATTTTAAGGACATTTTTTCTTTGATTTTTGTCTATATCTTAACCCCTGCTTACAATTTTTTAGAGAAGTATTAAGACAAACAAAAAAAACAAGAACCCATCATGATTTAAAAGGTTTTCTAATACTTTCAGATCCAACAAGCAAAGGATGTGTTTGTTTGATTTTAATATTTTCTGGTCCAATCAGAAAAGAGCTGACTGCTTTTCTAACTCCACATATTTACCAGTCTTCCTGCCTATAAACTCTGCTTTCTTCAATTTTTATTCATGAATCTCCCTGGTTTTTATTGACTGCTATACACAATTAAAGAATTAGATTAGAAACAGTGGCAGATACAATAGAGGATTAGATCTCTCTGTTGTCCTAGGTGAAAATAAAACATCCTCTGACAATACTTATTTAAACTCTTAGATTTACCATGATAATGGGATGAAACTTTGATTATCCCACCCCCTTAGGAAAAGGAGAGAGAATCAGGAAGCAAGGATAGGGAAAAAGTGAAGAGATAGGATATATTTTAAACATGAATTTTGGGAACATTATGTCATGTCTACCCTGAAAGCTCAGTACCATTTTATTCTAGAAGTTTATGTTCTATTTAGTACCAACAATTGTACTCATCATTGCACTACAAAGCATCAAAATAATAGCATATTTTTGTAGAGATTCATACTTTTCAAAGTACTCTCATTTACATTATTTTAGCGACACCCTTGAATCATAAAATTCTATAATTAGGAGGGTCCTCCTCTACCATTACCTCTAAAATAGTTTCCAAAATTATGATCTGGTCTTTAATGTTGGGGAATTTACTGCATTATAAGATAAACAATTCCATTAAAGTTTTTTTCTTTATAATGAAAAAGTAGCACTTACCCGTTTTTGAAAGTTTAGAAATCATAGATTAAATAATAAAAGTAAAATCACTTTTAAATTTACCACCATGAATTAAATGCTATTAATGTTTTGGTTTACTCCCATGCTGTCTTCCAGCTATGCAGATGTATGAGATTAGTTGGGAATGAATTATTACTGTAAGAGCTAACCCATCTATAACTATATTTGTTGATCTGTGATGTAGAAACTGATCCCTAGGAAAGGCCTGGTTTTCAAAGGGCAGCAAGGCACCAAGAGAGAGGCGGTGAGGACTAGAGATGAGAAGAGAGGGCAGGGGTGAAGGGCAGGAACTGGGGAAGCCAAGAGATGTGGTGGAAGGTCAAGTGCACTACAGTATAATTTCCTCTCTATAACAGTATCACTCCCCCCCCCCCCCCCCCCCCCCCCCCCACACACACACATACACTCAACTGCCTTATCTCTGGTGATTTCAGTAAAAACTCATAAATTGCTGGGTATGAGTGGATATTTTATGGAAACTGATAAAAGGATGGAACATTTTACCTGGGGTGATGAAGCCTGAAAATGACATCATCCATAAATTTAGGTGCTGCATCAGGAGTGCCTGAGCCGTTGGGAATGAGCAGAAATTTGGGGAAATAGTTTTGCAGTTCCATAAATCACTCCACTAAAGAGTGGAGATCAAGCTGTAACTAGTTCTCTGACAGTCAAAGTGATCTGGGATGACTTCAGAGAAATATATGTAATTATGATATGGCTTTACAGAAACATTGTTCAAATGATCTTCTATTTTGCTTTTTGTCTTTCAGTTTTGCACATTATTTCTCTTATAATTACATACTGTTTACAATATGATTTTTAAAGTGTGCTGCATTTGACATCATTTTTTGCATTTCTTTCTTTTTTACGTTTTTATTTAAATCTCAGTTAGTTAATATACAGTGTAATATTAGTTTCAGGTATAATATAGTGATTCA